>NC_049988.1:4535959-4565055 GCF_000003815.2 Branchiostoma floridae | reverse complement strand
AAAAAGTGGCCTACTTCCAGTAAAAGTCACGATCTAAAACTCTTCAAGCATTTATTAAATAGACAATACATAGATCTCTCTTTGACAAGAAGTTGAGTTAGAATTCTGTTTTATTTTGTCACATGTAGTACTTTGAACATGGCTAAAATTCACAATTTTCGTCAAACGCAAAAACTGGCCTACTTTTGAGGACGACCACGTGACAACCAAACAAGACCCCAAACTTTGCAACAATGCATTTGATAGATATATTAATCATCTATACAGGGTACAAATTTCAAGTCAAAAAAATTACCAGCTCGGCACTTATGGCGTTACAAAGTTGGGCCAAAAATTACGTTATTTTGAAGCTTGAAACATTGTATTGTTTTGATGCTGCCCAAGAACTCAATTTTATCTCGTTGGAAATTTCACAACAATTTCTAAACAGCCAAACTGTTGGTCTATTCAGATCTTGTTTTGTTTTGACAATACAATAAAAGGTGTTGGAGTGACAATGCCGTAAAGTATGCCGATTTCCGTGTTTTTGAGATGCGGAAATTGGGGAAAATGGCCAGAAAACTTTGTTGGCCTGTTACCATGGCAACAAGGAGTTTTGATCTAAAAGAAAGCTATTTTGAGGGGTTGTGGACCAAGTACTATCACTGTGCAAAATATGAGCCAAATCGATTTTTTGACCTTTGCCACCATTGTTTGATCCTTACAGACATTTGCTCTTAAGTACCCAGTTGCTCCACGTGCCTCAAAAACATTCAGTCTTCTACTAAACTCCCCAAGTACCCTCTATTTGAGTTAATCCTATGGCTAAATACAATGCAAAACTTTTAGGTAAGGTTACAAAACTAATTTCAGGATCGCTAAGAAATATCTTCTTCCTATGTGTTCTTTGCTATCTTATGAACAATTTGCCTTCTCGGTGTGCTTAGCGATCCTCATTTATTTCGAAAATATGCACAATAAACAAAGTGTCTATGTGTATAGGGAATGCATGGGTAGGGTCTGCATGGGTTTAGTGAGTGTCATATTGTTTTCTAAAACACACATCGCGCAATTCAACCCAAGGTGAATTCCGCATAATTTGGCTGATTATGTATTCATTGATACCTTGTCTATTGGAAAACACCACCCCCTTCTGGAGTGGAATGCCCCTTTAAAATCTCCATTTTTTCGTACCTCGTGGTTGCCAGCGATGACCATGTTGCTGTGGCTGCTCCTGGGGGAGCTGGGTCCCGACCCTGGGGCACTCTTACAGGACGACGTGTCCACCCCCGTGGGGGAGAGGTCAACTAGACACACAAAGGTAGAAGTTATTTGCAAGTTCGTGCCCGAGGGCTAATTGCAAGTACATGGTATAAACATAGTAGATATACAAGTGACGATGAACAGTTATAAACAATATTCTACTCTAATACTAGTGTTGGCTATTTCTTAACAGGTTGGGTTTGACTTCTTTCGTGGAAGCAGAGGGAGACGAAAAGCCCCACATTTTCTAGAATTTGTTGGTAATGCAATTTCAAGAGAAAAGTGGCTTTCTGTTTGTCTGTGAATGCGGGGAAGTTGGGATAAGTCTTTGTGGCTACTCTAAAGCGAGTGATTCTTTCGGGTTGGTTGAATGAACACTTGGAAATAAAATCACAGAATGAAATTGTTACATGTAGACAATGTAGAAAAGTACAAGTTTCATATTACCTGACCTTAGAGGGGGGAGGGGCTTGAATTAATGCCCTCTAAGCCATTAGCCTCTAGTAGCCATTACGCAGTTATCTTACTTTTGCATAATTTCGTAATCTGTAAGGAAGGCTACATTAAATTTTTGAAACTGGCTTCTTGAATTTAGCAACATGCACTAAAATAGGCACAAGCACAGACACAAGTACCATCATAACTTCTACAACGCTTTGAACTTCCACTAGCCACATGTTGGCCAATTTTTGCAGGGGTATATAGGAGAGAAAGACTCCCAGGTTAACAAAATTCATGTCCCTAACTTAACAAGCTACCTAGATATTGATATTAAAATCATTCATGTGACCTATATATGAATTTTTACTATAACATAGCTTTTACCCTTTGTCAGCTTTTAGATTAAAAACAGAAACTGCTTTCAATGACAAGAGCTTAAAATTTTCTTTCTCCCAAAAGCTAATCAGCACCTAGCAACAGCAGCTTACTATTATTAACCGACTTATGTACTAGCTTTAGATTAAAGGTTTGAAATATTAAGAAAGTCATAAACATTTACCCAATGCATGCACATTGTAGGGAACTGTCGGGTGCTCACTTGATAACGGTTTTCTTGTCTTAAAGCTGCCTCCTATGCCGTCACGCCTGCGTAAAAGCGGACTGCTTCGTCGCTCCGCTACCTTCTGTTTCAAGCGCGATCGAACCTTCAAGTTTGGCTCGGAGGCTGCGATGGAGAAAAAAAGTGTCATATAACCAGCATCATATGATATCATGTCATACCTAGGCTGCAATAATATTCGATACAATTATTCTGAACCAGGTGATAACTTGCCATATCACATGGGGTTCTACTTATCATATGAGCTTCCATGATCAAAGAAATCGAATGCGTTTCACTATTGGGACTTCCGAATTGCTGTTAAGACAATTGTCTTTGTTCAAAGACATCAAAATTAACTTAACTTTTGGTATATTTTACATTGAAACGGGTGTATGGCAAAATATAGATGAAATAGAACACAGTGTATTCTGCACACCTTTGATCCAACCTTCTCACAGCCATTGGGTGATCATTGGGCTGGCCTTGGGTGATACAGAATACATGTGTGTTCTAATCTCACCCAACCATTAGAGATTTTGATAGAAGAACTTTACTGCACGACAATTGTACATGGTACAATGTATGGCAACGACTTTTACACAAAGTAAAAAATAGGAGAAGTAATACACTACTTTGACCAGAGATGATCAGTGCTCAGATGTTCATCACCAAAGGAATTTGTTTATCAGATATGATTACAATTCTGCAGTCCTACCTGTTTTTCTGAGTGGGAAGTCCGCGTTGCTCCCGTAAGTACCCAACATCGGGTGTCCCTTGTACGCCGCTGCCGCCGCCAGGTCACCTGACATGGGCATATGACCCAGGGAGCCGTGGGGCCTGGAAAACATTCAAGGACACAGCATTGGTACAGCATATCGAGCTTTGAACCCAGGACCTCTGAGTTTTGGGGTTCTAGGTCAAACATTATTTGGTTGGTTAGGTAAAGGTTAATCTTCTTTTATACTGTCATGTACCAATATCAGGGTTCTTGCCATGATCATAGTTGAGCATTGTGATTTGTATCCTATACCATATGCTGTGATTTGCACCCCTACACTGTGTTTCAACCAGCATAGTGGGCTTTCCTGTTATTTTGCATTAAATGTGTAGCTTTATGTCTTCAAATTTGGCCCTCAAAATGCAGGAAATACTGCTTTTGAGGGTTACAAATTTTCAGGATGCCCCCAGATTCTTCTACAATTCTTATGCTTGAACAGCTTGTGCCCTATTGCCTACATCACATTTCCTACCCAGCCAGGCTGTTTGCAGCAACAAAAAAGTTAAAGTTTATGCTCAAGGCATGCTGTTGAATTATTTTTGGTCCATTGTGTGCTTTGTTTTGTGCCCAACTGGGCCCCTTTGTGACATTAAAAATCAAGCCTATGCTTTGAGAAAATTCTGATAAGAACACTGAATACAGAGTCTGACGTAAGTTTCATGATTGTAAAGAGTGAGTCGGAGACTGACCAGTGAGCCATACTGAGGGATGGAGACTGGTGGAGGCTGTTAGCAGCCGCCTCTCGCTGTTTCTTACTCAGGATGAACGTCTGCAACTTCTCTTTCACCTCTGTAGAGGCCATTGCACCTGAGGGGGGACACAAAACACTTGAGTATAGGCTGGGTACCGGTACAGAAAACTCAGGTCCAGGTCCGGTTCAGGTCCAGAGGATCAGGTCAAGGTCCGGACCTGAACCTGGACCAAATTCTTCTGAATTGACGATTCTCATAACAAGTGTCCATTTCACTACAAAGAAATCTGCTTGGTGGAGTATTTGACTCACACTGACGTTTTAAAAATCATACAAGGCTAACTGCCCCTGTGAGATTAACTGTAAAATTTGGTAGAGATGACCGATTAACTGTAAAACTTGGTAGAGATGACTATAAACTTTACTCTACTTTGGTCTTGTACAGGAAAGCGCCAAATCGTGTGAATGCCTGTCAAGTCATGTGTTCATTTTCTGATAGGTCCAACATCCTGTCCACCTGATTTTTTCAGGTCCCCTTTTTCCGGACCGGTCCAATAAGAAAAAAACAGTTTAGTATGTGTAACACAAACTCCGCTGTCTAGGGCTGTAACTGGCCCCTCCCGGTGGATGTTTGGCGAACTGCTATAAGCGAGATTTCATCAAGCTACGGTATACTGTACTGGCAAACACCCCTACATGAGTACGCTCAAAACACTGTAAATGTTGACATATTCGTAGTGGTACAATGCTTAAGGGCAAATTTAGAACTAGCACGAAAATGCTTCTTCTATCTTCTGCCTAGCGAGTTCTGCTAACTAAAAATCAACCTGTAGTGACATTGAAGCCCTGTGACTTAAAGGCCTTTACATTGCACAATGGGACAATATTATAATGTCTTTGGAGCTCAGGAATGCTATATAACACATTTTATTTTGTAATAACATGTCTGTGAATTCTAAGTCAAACAAAATTTCTCACTGATTACATTCTGCATACATGAAAAGCATGCAACATTTTTTCTCTATATGACTTGTATGAGTCAAGGGGAGGCTAGTGTTTTATAGAAAACAAAAATATTTACTGTTTTCTTTTTTCTTCCCGGCCAGGAGTTGTTTTTGTCGCTCCGACTGTTTTTCCTGGAGTTTGCCCCTGGCCTGTGCCAGCTCCTGTTGTTCTCTCAAGGCCTGCAGCTGGAAAAATACAAACAGAACAGTCAGTTTAAAATACACAGGAACAATCACTGGGTGGGACCCAGTTAATTATCAGAAAGACGCTAATTGCTTTTTAGTACCCATTGTTCTGAACAAGTGATACTCTCGGAGGGGAGTCCCAATCTTAGGTGTGAAGAAGAGATCTTTATAAGTTCCTATTTGCTGCTAAAGTAGTTCTCTATTCTTTGGAGAGTTCTCTCTCAGCTCTCTACAAGGCTTGTCCTTTGTACTGAGTAATCTTCTGTTCGATCGAGTACTCAGAGAGATTTATTGCTCTAATAGAGTAATAGCCTCGTGGATATAGTCTTGCTTTCCATTTGGAGGTCCTTGGTTCAAATCTGTCCAGGTTATAGTAATTCACTGAACTATTAGATAGATACAAAGCATTCAATATTCTGCAAATTTTAGCATTTCCAAAAAAAAAACTCTGATAGATTTACATTTACAACTTACGAGTCTCTGAGCACAAAAAGGGCCTTTCAAAGAAGGAAAATTAGCAAAATCAATTTGTTTTCATATGATTTAAGAATTTTCCTTATCACTGGTATAGAGTCTATTCAAAGAAACTTTGTGGGTACTTGTTGTCATTACCTTGCCCAAAGTTTTTTTTTAACGTGTAAAGTCTTTTCAACTAGAGGTCTACAGACGATCACTAGCTTACTCTGGTTCACTTCTTTGGAATTCACTAGTACCGGACGCCAGAGCTGCAACCTCAATCTCAAGTTTCAAAAGACTAGTGACATGGTAGCGATCCATGAACGTGTATGGAATCAACGAGCTAAAGATTATTATTTGTTTTCATTATTATTATTCTTTCATTTAAGTATGTATGTATTTAGCATTCCCTTATTCTCTGTATGATCAGTAGAAATTTTGTGCTAATATTGTTGACCCCCCACCTCCTCCATGTATGCTAGACCTCCACGAAAAGCGGCCTAGTAGGCCGATGGAGTATTTATTGAGTTGAAATAAAGGCACAAACAAAACAAAGTTAACCATTTTATATAGTTTGTTTTAACTTTCAAAATATGTTGTGAAAAACTCAAGTAATATGCACTTACCCTCATTCCCATAGGTGACATGTTCTCTGGCTATGGAAGAAAAAAGAACATTTATCGTAAGCTTCCACTCACTATAATTGTGCATGTGGAAAAATACACATTTTTGTATATATCTTATGGCATCATATAACATGTAGTGCTTCATACATATTTGTGAAGAAGACCTTGATCAAGAATGCCAGATACTTATTATAGACAGGACATATTTTTTCTACGACGAGTTTTGCTTCCCTACATTTATCTCAGAATTCGTCTTCTTCTTTTCGTTTACGAGGCTACCATCTTCAACTTCCTGAAGATTCCGACTGTAGGTTTGATCCACATCAGACTTTTTTTAACTGTTGTGGGTATTTTTCTTTAATGACATTGTGCATAAGGTGTGGCCGAGTCTCCTCAAACATGGGACCTACATTTAACAACCTATCCGAGGGACGTCCCTAGCTCAAGTTGTGTGAAGTGTATTTCCAAAGGGCACAAGATAGCAGGTTATGAATCAGGGTTGTAGCCAGCACCCGTCCTTCCGTCCTTTGACAGAATTTTGCAACTGGGGACGGAAATTTTTTGGGCCCATTCTGTCCTCTGTGAGCAAAATTTAACCTTGAAAATGAAGGAAATGGTGTTTCAGAGGGTCTAGATTTCAAAATTTTCCTTGAGACCATGCCCCTGGACCCCCTAGGATCGTTGCGCCAAAGCAATTCGAAATCGAGGGGACGGAAAATGATTTTGGGCTGGCTACAACCCTGTTATGAATTTAGGGCCTCTTGGGTTCTGGACTTAACCTTGCCCACAAAGAAAACATACTTTTAGCTGGGATTTCATTATAGGGACTGCCAATTCCTTGGTGAGTTGCGGTGACCATTGTAGGGGTGCCCAGGGGCATCCACCTTCCATGGTGCAGAGCTTTTGAGAATTTTAAGTTAAAATGGTGCATTCCAAGGTGTCCTGAGAGGCAACATTACTGTCAGAGAGGTCAGAGTAGAAGACTGTGACCACAAATGACGTAGTGGCATCCCTCAGGTCAATCAGAATTTCATGCTTGTCAGAGGATCTGCTCCCCAAATTAAGGGCGTTTAGTGCGTCCAATTTCTTGTAATAAGAAAAGAGCATTCAGATGAAGCCATGACGCATGCCTGGCTAAAAGCCGGCTTGGGGCCACATAAGGCACCCCCCTATCTCTAAGAGTTTTGTTTCCCTATGTCTCCTACCTGTCGTGAGATGACAGCTACCTTCTGTAGATGTAGCTGTGTCTAACCTAATGATATTTCCCAACCAATGCCCAACCTGGTAGTTTTAACAGTTACAGTATCAGTACTTCCAGGGACAACACAAGGCATTCTCCGCTCCTATCTCTACGAGTTTTGTTTCCCTATGTCTCCTACCCGTCGTGAGATGACAGCCCCTTCTGTAGGTGTCTAACCTTATTATATTTCCCAACCAATGCCCAACCTGGTAGTTTTAACAGTTACAGTATCAGTACTTCCAGGGACAACACAAGGCATTCTCCGCTCCTATCTCTACGAGTTTTGTTTCCCTATGTCTCCTACCCGTCGTGAGATGACAGCCCCTTCTGTAGGTGTCTAACCTTATTATATTTCCCAACCAATGCCCAACCTGGTAGTTTTAACAGTTACAGTATCAGTACTTCCAGGGACAACACAAGGCATTCTCCTATCCTATCCCTACGAGTTTTGTTTCCCTATGTTTCCTACCCGTCGTGAGATGACAGCTACCGGTACCTTCTGTAGGTGCAGCTGTGTCTAACCTAATTATATTTCCCAACCAATGCCCAATCAGGTAGTTTTAACAGTTACAGTATCAGTACTTCCAGTAACAACACAAGGCATTCTCCGCTCCTATCTCTACAAGTTTTGTTTCCCTATGTCTCCTACCCGTCGTGAGATGACAGCTACTTTCTGTACGTGCAGTTGTGTCTGGGTTCTGGGCCTTGACACAAAGCGTCCCGCCTTGCCCATAAAGAAAACGTACTTTGCTAAACATAAGGCACTGTCCTATATCTCTAAGATTTTTGTTTCCCTATGTCTCCTACCCGTCGTGAGATGACAGCTACCTTCTGTAGGTGCAGCTGTGTCTGCAGCTCGCTCTGGTGCTGTCTGGCCAGGTCCTCCTCCTGCTGACGGAAGTGTTGCCGTAGCAACTCCAGCTGGAGCGAAAACAAACAGACCGAATTTACCTCATTGGTCGACAACAACACAACTGTGGAAAGTACAACCAATCCTGAATGTCCATTAACAAATCAGACCAATACCCTGGCAAAAATTGGTGTGTAATACAGCCATAATGCTAAAGATTTTGAAAAACTGTAGTAGTGCAGCATTGGTGCCAACTGCCACGGTAATTTCTGAGTTATCACAATTTACTGTTAAGCCCAGCAAAGCCTGCAGCATTGGTGCCAGACTGTGGTAGCATTAGTGATAAAGTGCCATACAAGTCAAGTAGTCCAACATCAATGCAGCACCAATCCAGCATTACCAAATTCTTTCGCAACGGTTATTCAACAACAGAAAATGCACCAATCGTGACTGTCCATAGAAATCAGCAGTTAAGCCAATTAGACAGTGCGTTATAGACAGTGTTTCTGATACCTTTTTTGACTGATTGCTGATAACAGTCGTGCCCATATAAGGCTATGTGATAAGGCTATACTGAAGTGACTGGTCGTCCTAATATGATTTAAGCAGTTTATGCATATTTTCTTGCATGTAGCATCTACATGTAAATGTATCATCTAGGACTCTTCAAAGACTGTAGATGCAAACACAGTGAATGATGATGATCTAAATGTTTGTTTTTTTTCATAAGCGTAATGTGGATGTAAATAGAGACGAGTATTTACATGAAAATTGTATTTGAAAACATCATACTTCATAGTGAGATTGACCAATGTGTTCGAAGCATTGCCAATTCACAAGATTTTAGACAAAGGCAGCTATAGCAGCTGATAAAACCATGCCACTTGGCTGAAAAAAAGTCAGTTATACGTATTTATAATGGCAATATGGTTACCATACTAGGAAAACCCCCAACTTTGGAAATCATTAGCATAATGCTGGAATTACTATAGGATGGCACAGCGCCACTGTTACATTGGTCAGGAATATCCCTTAGGATATATGAAGAATTGTGCATGTGCATGTACCAATTTCCTTGAAAATAGAATATTTCACAATTCAAACAGACTATAAAACTGTGCAAAAATGGACCCTGATCAAACTTCAACAGGGTACATTAAAGTAATTTAAAACATCATTAAAATAATAAACATCACCTAAATCTTGTTAAATAAAAAGTTGAAATTTCACAATCATCTCTGAAATCCTAACAAATTCTATTTTACACTAATTACAGGCATTCCGCATACATGTAGAGTAAGCTGTCATAATTCATATATTTATTTTATGTAAGAACTCATGTCTGACAGTTAATTGCAATGGAATACATGGATACAAATATGATATAACTATAAAAAGGAGCCAGTTGCCTCTTATTAATGAAGAATTACACAATTCCTTGCGTAGCTTTTGTTAGTAAGTGTATTAGGTCAACAAGGGAGTGTAGCCAAGGGAACAAAATTAATACATGTACACTGAAATATGAATGACTATACAAAACAATAGAGGTGGGTACCAGTAACGTGTACCAGTACAAAACCGTTTTTTCTTATTGGACAATTCCGAAAAAAACGGACTTGAAAAAGTTGGTGGACCGGATGTTGGACCAATTGAAAAATGAATAGATTACTGTAAATGCATTTAAGTTCGCGGGGATATAATTTCGCGGTAGCGGGAAAAAGGACTTTTCGCGGTGGTTTTAATTTCGAGGTAACACCTTAGACTGCTGTCTAATATCATTATAGAAAAATGTTGGCGGTGGTTTTAAGATCGCGGTGAAGTGGTCACCGCGAAATCCGCGAACATTAATCCACCGCGAACATTTCTGCATTTACAGTATATGATCAGGCATTGACACGATTTGGGCCTTACCGGTCGAAGAAAATAACAAGAGCGAAGGAGAGTAGAGTCTTTAGTCATTTCTACCAAGTTTCACAGTTAATCGTACAGAGGCAGTTAGCCTTGATTTTGAATGCCCGTGGGAGTCAAATACTACACCAAATGGATTTCCTTGTAGCGAAATGTACCATTGTTTTGAGTATCGTCCAATCACAAGTTCTTACGTACTGAATCAGGCACAGGTCCGGACCTGGACCTGATCCTCTGGACCTGAACCAGACCTGGACCTAAAATTTCTGTACCGGTACCCACCCCTACAAAACAATATAGAAAGAAAGTGAGCAACACAACTATAGAAAAACTGCATGAAGACTTACTTTAAGCCCCAACCCATAGCAGTTCTGTCGAGGTTAAAGAAAATACGTTTAAGCTTTACCAAGTCAGAAAGAACTTTAATTTGTCGACCAATAATCATACATTCAGCATTTGATAATTGAAATAAATTAAGTCTTACAGAAAATAACAAAGTGTGTGTCAAATTCTGGGAGTCTTATATCCAAGAGATTTTCCGTCACATCTAAATTGAACAATTAAAATTTTCAAATGTCTTAAAAATTCAAGTGAATATTGTTCATGATATTATCAATAATTGTCCGTGGAAACAGCAACTTGTATAATATACCGTCATAACATTTGGATGAGAAATGATTTGAAAAATCTCTAGATGTACGGAGTTTCCAGAATTTGACATTTTCTGCTATACCTTCTGTAGGTGCAGGTGTTGCTGCAGTTCCGCCTGATGTTGCCGGGCGAGCTGCTCCTCCTGTTGTCTGAAGTGCTGGTGCAGGAGCTCTCGCTGTAGAGCCTGTTGCTGCTTGATGTAGTTCAAACGGTCTTCGACCTCGCCTCCCGCGCTACCCTGCTGCTCGCGCCCGTCGATCACCATCCCCTCGGGAATGATCCGCGGCCCGGGCTCCCCTGTCGGAGCCATAAAACGAACATTTGACCCTTTGTAGAGGGGAGGGGGTGGGGGGGTCAAATGAACGAAAAACATGCAATTAGTATTGAACAAAAAATATCATGATGAGACATGCATTATTTATTTAGATCAAACAATACAAAACTAAGGAAAATCAAAGGTTATTACCCACAACATGCCAGAGGTTATAATATAATCTCAATTATTTGTCTAAATTCTTCAGATACAAAGACAACACACATGCAATATACATGTAAGGCTGGTTCACCTTTATCCGAGGGTGACCTATATCCGTTGTTTGTAAAAAAAAAGCGTATGTAGGGATATGAAGTTGACGGACGATTTCAAATCGAAACATTTTGAAATTGTTGCAAATTTGAAACCACTGTCCGCAGACTTAATACTCCTAAAAGTGCTGTTTGTAAAGACAATGGATAAAGGTCATCCCGCGGATAAAGGTGAACTAGCATTAATTACAAGCCAATATTAGAAATATAAAAGCATTTTAAAATATGAAAATACTTAAAAAATAATAAAATTTCTTTTGTTACCCGTGTCATGGACCCCTATAGCAGTATGATCAAATATTGGCATTGCTACAACTACAGTAGAAGCCAGTTAATTGCACACCGGATAATCACACACTTCTGTTAATTGCATGAAATCCCCCAATTCCACGGTGGTGTGGTCCAGCAAAATAACTTTGCTTTATTGTACCATTTGGATAATTGCACGAAATACACTGGCAAATGGGGTGTGCAATTAAACGGCTTCCAAGTTGTACTACTACATGTATATGAACAAAGCTAAATGACTTTTAAAACTAAGGAGAATTACTTCAAGACAGTGTCAAAACAAATAGCGAACTGTTGAAACAAACATTCTGCTTTTGCTTTTCTACTTACATCTTTGATTTATCGATTAATTCAAAATATATGGATAGAAAAATACCCTACCTGGATGTTCGGGCCCCTCCATTCTACCAGGTCAGCCAAGAGCTTGCCGTCTCTCGTCTTATTTGTTTAACAAGCCAGCGTATTGGCGTATATCTTCTTCAAACTGCGGAAAGTCTGCCAGTTTCAGTCCAGGCCTGCTAGCGTGCACACGACAGCTGGGTTTCACACGTTTCTTCAAACCGTAACAAAACGGTTGCTCCAGTTTTGCTAACTACTCCGAGAACGGTTGGCACGCGATGTCCAGTTCGGCTTTGCTAACTATCGTTCACGTTGAAGGAATGCCGCAGTAAAGTCCGCTAACTACCACAGGTGAGGTAAGCTAGCTACAGCAAGGTCCAGTCTTTTGCGTCCGGGTCTCCTTGGAAATGTTGCAGAATAATTCTCACGTGGATTCAAGCGGGACAAAGGTCCAACAAGATGACGGCAGGATCTCTTCCTACAGAAAAAAGCAACACAAGAACAAACAAACCGTGAGACAAGGAAAAATAAGCACTGTGGCAAAGTCAGTGGTAGCTGCCAAGTTCTTGTACCTAAAATTTAGTGCTAGTACCTATAACTCACAGTAGCTATATATGTACATTTGTATACTGTACATTTCAGTCATACATTTGATAGGCCTTAAGGCAGTTTATCGGTTATGACAAAAATGCTCTGGGCTTTTCGTTTTTACAAATTCATTATCAAAATTATCAAAGGAAAAAAATAGTGGCCTTTTATGTTATCAACTGGGCTGTCTTGAAAATTGACTTTTAAAACTTGGTTATGTTTGGTTAAAGCTTGGATACATCAACTGGTTGTGTTTAATGTTTTTGTAATAATTGTTGACAAATATCCTTTTCTTTACTTTGGGTGCTTTTTGGTGCATTTGTGTTTTTCTGATGCACAAGTAGTATAACATCATCAATCAATAGTGTTTTCAGAAAAACACTGCTGTTTGGTAAAAATTGGGCACAATTTTTGAAGTGAATCTTTGCAACAATGTTTATCACACAATTTACAAAGCTGTACAAAAATCAGACTTTTTCATGTACCACTTGAAATCTGTTGACACTTGAAGACAATGAAAATGTACTGATGATATTGTACCAGTTACTATATATAATCAAAGGTAACATAACAAATACAACAAATCATTGATTTAATTCAAGGGTCATCTAGGATGTGTATCTTTGGATGTGTATTGATGAATTCTGGGAAGGTAAAAAAAGGTACTGATAGAGCAGGGCTCGAAATACTGGGTGCATGTGAACCCAGGTGCACCCAAAATTGGAGCTGTGCACCCAATTTTTTTCTGTGGGTGCACAGGATGCACCCAAATATTTTCCTAGGTTTATGTATGTAAGATATCAAAGTATACTAGTAACCAGGGCTCTAGCCAGCGTCCGTTTTTCCTTCAATTGACAGAAATGTGCTGCGTCTGACAGAAAAATTTTAAAACCAATCCGTCAACCTTGACGGACAAAAATCCTTGGTGGAAGCTACAGGCGGCTTGGGGACGCCGTCCACGGCCGTAAAAGCCACACACTGTTTGTTTTGCTATTGTTATGATTGTTGACAATGTGTGTCGGCGCCCTTTCCCATACGATAATCTCATTAAAACCCGTTTTTCAAGGTCTCAGTTCAGTCCTTCTAATTAATTTTCGCGGTTTTCTCGACGATTGTAATTGGCTGACGGAAAAAGATTTCGAGCTGGCTAAAGCCCTGCTAGTAAACAACATATTCTTGACATCTAAGTTAGAAAGATGATGGAAATGTCTGTCATGGTACTTTAGAATTTGATAGCTTGTAACTATGTTTTATAATTATGTTATTACTTATATTTTAGTGGTGCACCCAAAAATTTTTTGGTGCACCCAGTTTTTTAAAGCTGGGTGCACTAGTGCACCTAATCCCAAAAATGAATTTCGAGCCCTGTAGAGGTTCCGCTGACAAACGGCGATTTAGGGCACCGTAGCTGTATTTCTTTTCACTTGAAATTGCCAGCAATCAAGACTGCGTAAATTGATCTACATTTGAGTGGACATACATGTAATCAACCTCCCTTATGGAATAACAACACTACTGCCTTCCCAGAAAACTCCCTCCCGTCTTCCAAGACAGGAAGGTGATTTTTCTTCCGGTACGCAACAAAGGGAAGCTGACGTTAATATGTTTGATCTATGCATGGCTGATGGGTCAAAGGGACACACTTTCAACAAGGGGCTTCTGAACTGAAGAACCTCCTATACAAAATGCTGCATGTTTGTGCCTTGTTCAAACATAACAGTCACATCACTCAAGGTGCCCTCTTACTGCACTTGCGTCAAGCTTGCGTCACTGTTTGGTTATTTTCTCTGATTTCTTATAATTTAGATATTGCGTAGTACGTAAAAGTATGACTTAGAAGACGACATAATACCCTAAGAAAACTTGTTCTTTATCTCTGAAATTCGTTGAGTATTTTTCAGTGCAGTGACGCAACTGCAGTGAGAGTGCATCTTTAGACGTAATTGACTGTTTTGTTGGACCAAAATTTATCCAATCTGGACTACCAACATTTTTTTAGGGGGGGGGGAGGGTCTACAAAGTACAAATCGACTCTATATGGCTGACGTCAGAGTTCGGTTGCGGAGTTGAGGCTCCAAAGTGAGAATGCAATCATATTGCCACTAAAAATCCTTGAAACTCCTTATTTTTCTTAAAAGATTTTAATGTAATCTAAAGGGTTTTGTTCATGTAAGGACAGATTTGAGTTATTGGTGCCTGCAGATAGATATGGAAAAAAAAAACTCCAGGGGTCAAAGGTGAGGTTTCTTTCATAAAGAGAGCTTTTCCTGGATTTTTTAGAAGATTGAACCCCGTTTCTTTGAATGGTTACAAAGTAGACCCATGTGATTTTCTTGTGGAGAAGAATTTTTAGGATTGAAATATGGGTACCTTTATAAAGCCTTGTTTCAGTTCTAACTTAAACATGCTTTCCTATTGACAGCCCCATAACATTTGACCACTGTCACATTTACCTGAGAACTTTTCTCTAAAAAATGAAGTAGCGGTCGAAAGGACATTGGCCACACTCGGACAAAAATGTCCGTTAGACTTCCCAGACTTGTTGTCCTGCCATGTTACGCAGATTTTACGTTACAACTAGGTCAGTTTCTTGACCCAATTGAAGATAATTGAACAGTTTTATAAACAAAGGAATCGAGGTCAGACAGTAGAGACCTATTACTTAGCCAACTTTTCAAAAGCAGACAAAAAAATGATCTTATAAAATTACAATAATACCATCTTTACCATAGAATGTTACTGTAACAATATTTGACCCTATACAATGTCTATCGAGCTACTTGTGCCGAGGATTATAATTTCGCCACTGATCAAAACAACAACAAAATAAACAAATGATTAATGAATACATTATTTTCTACATGTTTCTTGTATCATAATGCAATCAACTTCTTTTCATTTACAGATCAAAAAAGACATGGATTTAATATATTTTAGCATTTAAAAGTTCTTTGGATCCGTGTAATCTTGCCACAAACAAATTTGCCCCAGTCAAAAATCATGACCTCCTGTGCTGTAGTACAGTCGTGCCCCCAAGCAAAATCGCTCCCACAGTGTTATCAGTAACTTCCCACCTTAGAGAGACCTAAATGCCAACCTTGAGTACCTTTCAGAATATCCTTGGACGAGATAAAGGATCGGACATGAAAACCTAATTTTAGCCCGGACAAGGCATGGTAATTGCACGAGTATCGCACAAACAGAGCTTTCGCAAGTCCCTGAGGCTACAAGTACATAATCATCAGTGTGGTGACGTCAGCTAGAATAGCCACAGGGTAATAACAGAAGATAACGGATTGTTACACATTGTAAAAAGGGGAGAGAGGTCAAATACATGACGACAATTTAACGTAGGATAACATACGTATTTGGGGCAAGGGGATTTATAAAAAGATCAAGCAAGGGAAAATATCTCAAAGCAATTGTCTTATAAACAAAATCTGACAGACTTGTTGAGCGAAGAACAGTTATTTTTCTAATAAATATGAATTGTTTACAAAGAAAATCTTACCTACCCTCAGGCAAAAATAAGCAGGAATGTTTTAGCAGGACAAAAAATGGTGCCTATCTTTTTCTTCTTGTGAACATTTCGTTTGAAGGTTCACTATCTTCTAATAAAATGTCCGTGAATGTTTTTATTTTTTTCATGAGCAAAGTCTTGCTTTTTTTCCTGATTATTCATCAAACATTATTCTCTACAATGGACCTTTTGTGATCTACTCCTAATTTGTCTAATTAGCACGGCAATGATTAATGAACCTGTCAAAGAGACCGGAAACCAACTGTGTACCTGTTGCTCCATGTCACAAAAAATAAACACAAAATCCACTGTTATGAAAACTTCCTTTGTGTTAACTAGTCAAACCTGCCCAAGACGACCACCCGGGGGACCAGAAAAAAGCGGTCGATTTGGACAAGTGGTCGCTGAGAAGAGTATCGACTTAAAAAGATTGCCCGATGCAAAGTATAAATGGTTGCCATTGTGTTTAATGGCAAATAGCAAGCACACTGCACGCCCGCAAAAAAGCGAGGTCTTTAATGTCAGATACAACACGCACACTGTAAACTGTAAATTTAACCCCAAAATCCTACGCAAACTGGCCGATTTCGGCACAAAATTGTGCTAATTATCATCAAAAATCGATGAAAACCTCAATTTTGAAAATGATGCGGTCGTTATAGGTTGCAATTTGGGCCGGTCGCGGTGGCCAGGTGGTCGTTGAGAAAAGGTCGCTTAATGCTTACGTCAATGGGAAAATAAATCGGGACCGGGAAAAAGCTGTCGAAATGGCCAGGTGGTCGCTGAGAAGAGGTGGTCGCTCGGGCAGGTTTGACTGTACATGTAAGAAAGGCAATGAAAATAGGGATACTGACTATAACTACACTACGTCTGTCAAAATCTGAACTTATTTGCAGAGAAATTTCTTTAATTATAAACCAGACAAAAATACCCACAACAAATAAAATTTGTATACAAAAAGATTTCTTCATGATAACTAGTCTACACATAAGGCCACACCAATTTAATTTCTTGGTTCACGGATTTTTTCATAAAAAATATGGAGCGAGAGGGCGAAATAAAAATAAAAATAAAAATTGTAAAATGGTTGGGGTAAAGGTAACGGCTAATCCAAAACATAAAGAAAAAAAGTTTTCAGCTTGAAAAAAGTACAAAAACACTATTTTTGTACAGTAACAGCACCTGTACCCACACTTTAAGGAGCTTATGATATAATGGCCAATTTGCTACACCAGAAAGTTGGTGAATGGTTTCATTAATGGTGAAAATTTGCTGAGTGGTAATTTTTATTTTTATTTTTTTTCCCAAAAAATAGGAGCGAGCGAATCCGTGAACCAAGAAATTAAATCGGTGTGGCCTAAGAAAGGCAATTAAAATAGGGATAACATCTACATTCTGTGAAAATCTGAAGTTCTAAGATTATTTGCATGAGAGGAATTTCTTTGATTACAACATAAAAAAATATACACAACAAATAAGAATTGAAATTGCAGAAAATTGTGGAATCCCTAAGAAGAAAACCACAGCAACAGGTGAAATATCTAGTTACCTTCAGACATATTCAAATTTAAAAGTCCTGATGAGGTAGAAAACGTAGCCGCTTCAGAGTAGCTGTAACAGGTTCAAACTCAACCTTAGTTTGTACGACGTAAGAACAAACCATCCTACCTATAGTAAACCGCACAATTCAAAAGCAAGGTTAGCAACCTCGGCGGAATAAAGCCCTTTTCCTTTGTGTCAACAAATGACGTCACACTACGCCCACATTCTGTTGTGGGGATTTTCCTCGATTCACTGGCAGTAGAGAATTTCTGTCTCGCAACATACAACAAGTGCACAGCCTCCATTCCTAATGCGTTAGAACCAAAGCGTTCAATTTCAATGGACGCATGTATTTGTATTTAGTAAGCAAACGTAAGCAGATATCCCAACCGCCGCCACACCTAAACCAGAGGTGTATACTTTGACCTGCAGGCCATGTTCACGTATAAGGATACAGTATTCAAAACAGCACAAAAAGTGGCAAGCAAAGATCTCAACAATTTAACTCAATCAACGAATCAACCAATCAGAAACCTACCAGTGTTACCATGAAGGGATGTCTATGGAAGCCAGACCACATGGCATGTAAGTTACGTACCTACACCAACCTGTGCAGGGGTCATATGGGTCAACAACCTTCAATGCCCCCTGTTGGCATTTAATGGATCACATATCAGTAACCTGTTTTGACGTCACGCCATTGTTTAAACCAGGAAGCCCAGTTGAAACAGGTTTCATGCCGTGGTCGCCGTCAATGGAAGAAATTCGGGGCCATTGTGCGGTTAACCAACACGGGAAAGAAATACTTTAAAATTTGTTTATTATGTAATGCAGACAAACTGCAATCTGTAAAGTGTACATATATAGGAGCTAGAAAAAGGGCAAATTCAATAGGGAAAACTTTACCAGCAAACATTTTTACGACTTTTTTGGGTCAGTCTTTCTATACGTTATATAACCTTGTATGGCTTACGTGTGTGACCTGTAGAACCTTCACCCCAAAACCGCTATCTCTCTTATCATCATTCTGATGCAACGCCCACAGCACGCCCTAGCAAAATATCAAATTCCAGATCTATAAAAAATTCACGAGAATCTCTGACTTGGCAGGTGAAATCTCTGCATTTCGGTCACCCATTTAAAAATTTGCCTGAATTTTCCAAGTACTTCACAACCAAATAACCTCAACCTTTCACCTTTTGTACTGACTCTTTGACTGTTCAAGTGTAATTACCCTCTGTGATTTGAATAACAATCAGGGATGGTACAACCAAATCATGCGTAAAATTTGCAAACTCATTTACAGCAAGATTTTGAATTCTCATGGCGGTAACCTGCAATTACATTCCGAGCCTCAGATATGGATCGACTTTTGGCAAAAAATCGAGATATGAGATTTTATCTAAGCATCCGCTGCGGCGTTTAAAGTCTAAAAATAGAACTGAAGTCATCTTTCGCAGCAGGCCCGTTGCACACCTGAGACAACAGACACACAGCGCTTCAACAAACACTGTCTGCACAGGTGACAATGGTAGAATGCCTGTCATTGTTTGAGCTATTCTTGGCATTTCAACACCCGCCTTTTAATCCTTTGGACACGGGTTGGGACAACAAACAATGCACTTTTGGACACACCTCTACATGTATATCTGTTCTTTGTGTATCAGTAGTACACTATACAAACATATACTGTACAGGTTGAATGTCTAGTGTACAGGTATTTCTAAAATTGTTTCAGTACAGAGAAACACAAATGGCAAGTCTCGGGTCCCCTAGCTTACGAACCCAATGTACTAACCACTAGACTAAAAGG
Source organism: Branchiostoma floridae (assembly GCF_000003815.2). Taxonomy (NCBI): domain Eukaryota; kingdom Metazoa; phylum Chordata; class Leptocardii; order Amphioxiformes; family Branchiostomatidae; genus Branchiostoma; species Branchiostoma floridae. The sequence goes on along the minus strand of NC_049988.1, from coordinate 4,545,706 downwards.
TTAGGAACTGTTAAACTGGTCATCACCCTTGAACCCCACTGTTTGTGTTACAACAGGTCCAGATCTGAATGTCTATAGCCTACCTGTATGTTTCTTTTCAAAATCTAGCCATCTTGTTTTTTTTTACCCATCTTGTTTTGTTTATCTTCCCCTTTTTTTATTTGGAGTAAACAAATTATGTCATACATAAAATTTACTTGCTGTGGTCATGATGAAAACATTACTTTCACTATGCATGATGCATATACCAGTTTATAAATAAATATAATGTACATGTAGATAACATCAAATTATTGACAAGCATAAATATTTATGCATTGACGTGCTGGGTTACGAAATATTCAATCATACATACTTCAAAGAAGTGTAGAAAGGAGGTGATATTAATGAGTTTTCTTTTTTTGGTTGCAAATGGAGTGGCCCTCTGACAAAATGGTGATTTACACAACATTGACTGCTGTAAAAGTTTTTGCAGGGGTTTAATTTCAAGGTAAGGAGAAAATGGAGTTTTTTGGGCGTCTTTTAGGTTTTTTTAAATCTCGCGATAGCACTACTGCAAATACTGTATAGTAATGAAGTCAAATTGAAAACCGTGAAGATAAAACCATGTGCCATAAAAAAATCCATGGCATTCCTACAACACACGATGACTTCATACATATTTACATCAACTTCTAAAGCATTGAAAATTCCATGGCATTCATGAAACACTCAATATTTAACATTCATCACTCAAATATATTGCAATTTCCAGGACTGTATGTCTAAAGTTCTTACATGCAATAGACCCCTTCCAAATCATTGAAAATTCCATGGCATTCCTGGAACACTCAATGTTTAAATTTATCTCTCATCTTAATGCCGACAATTCCATGGCAATTCCAATCTCCAGGAACATGTCAAAACTTCATACATGCAATGGACTTCTTCCAAATCAATGTAAACTCCATGGCATTCCTGGAAAACTCAATGTCAAAACCTCATACATGCAATTTGGACCTCTTTTGAAGCACTGAAAATACCATGGCATTCCTGGCAAGCTCAATGTCAAAACTTCATACATGTACATGTACCACTTCTAAAGCACTGAAAATTCCATGGCATTCCTGAAACACAAAATATCTAAATAAACTTCGAATTCATGCATCAACCTCTTCTCAAGCACTGAAAATTCCATGGCATTCTTCAAGGAGGCTATGTCTAAACTTCATGATGTACCTCTCATATATAAGCACAGAAAATCTCATGGCATTCCTGAAACAATGACTTAAGCCCAAGGCCTTCAAGAAAAGGAAAAGACATCTGTTTTTCCTGACTTTCTTTGACCTCCCCTAATCCATTAATCCTTGCCAAAGATAGTGCATATTTTCCTTCTTCTAAAACCAAACAGATTTTTCCAGTGAGCTCTTTTTGTTTCAAATTAAAGCCAAGAATAGTAATCACATTTGTCAACATGCACACATTCCAAAGAAAGTATTAAGTTTCCGAATCAAGTCTTAAACGATAGTCAAAAAGAATCTTTAAGACCATATCACAGTATACTTACTTCCACATCTAACTTTTAACAAATGTGTACATAATAATTATCAATATTGTTAGCAAGAAAATACTACCTGAAGAAGATACAGCACTCAAATCCTTAAGACATGACTATAGAATCTTAAACCACGGCTGCCTCCTTTAAGGAAAAGCTGGAGTCCTTCAAGGAGCTCCTGGACCCCCACTAAGACCCGGCCAGGTCTTAGGAGTCAAAATATTACCGAGAACGTCTTGGGTATCCTAGCGATGAATGCTGGCATATGGGTGCTGGGACAAAACATGGCCGTTGTTGTCATACCAGTAGAGGACAGAAGCATTTGGCTGTAGGGCACAGGGGCGTATGGATCAACCAAGCCAAGTGTCAATAATGCTTACGTGTACAACTTTTCTGTAAGAAAACTTCTTGAAAAACAAGACAACATGACGAAGACTTAAAACTAAAAAGCACCTCTCAAATGTCTGTTGTTGTCATACCAACTTGGAGGATACAGACATTTGGCTGTAGGGCACAGGGATGTATGGATCAACCAAGCCAAGTGTCAATAATGCTTTCTATACACTGTCAGCTATTCTGTCAGAAAACTTCTTGAAAAACAAGACAACATGACAAAGACAACTCTAAAATGTCTGTTGTTGTCAACTTTGAGGACACAAGCATTTGGCTGTAGGGCACAGGGGCATATGGATCAACCATTTTTTTTTACCATTGAAGTGTCAATAATGCTTACGTATACAAATATTCTGTCAGAAAACTTCTTGAAAGACAAGACAAAATGACAAAGACAATATTATTCTAAAATGTCTGTTGTTGTCACCAACTTGGAGGATACAGGCATTTGGCTGTAGGGCACAGGGGCATATGGATCAACCATTTTTTTTTACCAAGTGTCAATAATGCTTACGTATACAAATATTCTGTCAGAAAACTTCTTGAAAGACAAGACAAAATGACAAAGACAATATTATTCTAAAATGTCTGTTGTTGTCACCAACTTTGAGGACACAAGCATTTGGCTGTAGGGCACAGGGGCATATGGATCAACCATTTTTTTTTACCAAGTGTCAATAATGCTTACGTATACAAATATTCTGTCAGAAAACTTCTTGAAAGACAAGACAAAATGACAAAGACAATATTATTCTAAAATGTCTGTTGTTGTCACCAACTTGGAGGATACAGGCATTTGGCTGTAGGGCACAGGGGCATATGGATCATCCAAACCAAGTGTCTGAATAATGCTTTCTATACGCTGTCAGCTATTTGTTCTGTCAGAAAACTTCTTGAAAGACAAGACAAAATGACGAAGACCCTTTTGTTGTCATACCAACTTGAAGGACAAAGACGTTTGGCCGTAGGGCACAGAGGTGTATATGAATCAACCAAACCAAGCGACAATAAAGTACTACACATTGGCTATTCAGTCAGAAGACTTCTTGAAAAAACAGGAAAGAATGGCAAAGACAATGTCATGGTACTTGTTTAAGAATTTGATAGCTTGTAACAAGGTTTTGCTATTAGGTTATTACTTAAATGTAAGTGGTGCACCCAAAATTTTTTTTGGTGCACCCAATCTTTTAATCTGGGTGCACCAGTGCACCTAATCCCAAAAATGAATTTCGAGCCCTGCATTTAGCAAACCTGATTTCGTGCTATTCACAAATACTAAAACGTGCAAAAGGTCATAAGGATTTTCATTTAATGAAGCATGATATTTGCAATCCAAGAAGTACATGTATCATATGAAATTAACCATGAATATTACGAATTATAACATACTAACAATCATCAAAATTGATTAATTTGAAAGCATCTACACGTACATTAACATAATAAATTTGTTAAATTGAACCAAAGGAAATGTTCTACGTACCATGATTTCAACCAGAAAAAAATATGAAAAATATAAATGTAAAAGAATTAGATATGCATCAAATTATTATAAAGACTTCAAACAATTAACCATGTATGGTGTTAATCATTTAAGAAAAGTAAATATCAATATATAGAGAGCAGATACATATATCATCATCAGAATACTAACGTAAACCCTTATCAATTCAAACATGGAAACGTAAGAAATCTCACCGATCTCTATTCCAGCTATTTTTATCAACAGTTTTAGGTACGATTTGGGCCATCGTAATCTTTTAAATATCAATATATAGAGCAGACACATATATTATCATCAGAATATTAACCCTTATCAATTCAAACATGGAAACAAAGTAAGAAATCTCAGTCACCAATATCTATTTCAGCTATTTTTAACAACAGCTTAAGATACAATTTGGGATACGGTAATCTTTTAAACGCACCTGTAAGCTCTTCCGTTGTGCTATTTCTGTTCAAGCTTACAGATGGCTTATAGCTATAAATAACAGGCAACCTACTGGAACAAATTGAGACATATTTGAACAACTCCTTTACATCTGTGCGATCAATACAAACGTAATCAATAGATGTAAAAGATAGGAAACGCTCCAGACAAAACGAAGGTGTCAATAGCCTGGATGCCAGACTGTTTCTAGGGCCTACACAGGCCAGCTCCTAAGCTACAAGAAAATTGGGCCCTAACAATCCTCAGTAGCCTGGATGCCAGACTATTTCCAGGGCCTACACAGGCCAACTGCTTGGCTCCAGGGCCAACATGCCCTAAAGAAATTTTGCCACAGACAATCCTCAGTAGCCTGGATGCCAGACTATTTCCAGGGGCCAGCTCCTTGGCTCCACGGCTAACATGCCCTAAAGAAATATTGCCCCAGACAATCCTCAGTAGCCTGGATGTCAGACTGTTCCCAGGGCCTACATAGGCCAACTGCTTGGCTCCAGGGCCAACATGCCCTAAAGAAATTTTGCCACAGACAATCCTCAGTGGCCTGGATGCTAGACTATTTCCAGGGCTTACAAAGGCCAGCTCCTTGGCTCTAGGGTCAACATATCCCCAAAGAAATTTTGCCCCAGACAATCCTCAGTAGCCTGGATGCCAGACTATTTCCAGGGCCTACATAGGCCAGCTCCTTGGCTCTAGGGTCAACATGCCTCTAACAAATTTTGCCACAGACAATCCTCAGTAGCCTGGATGCCAGACTATTTCCAGGGCCTACACGCAGCTAACTACATTTTGTACTTGGCTCCAGGGCCAACATGCCCCTTAGAAATTTTGACACAGACACCCCTCAGTTAGACTCAGGGCCTAACTCAGGGCCTGTGTAGCCCCGAGAAACAGTCTGGCAACCAGGCTAAGAAGTCAGATCTGAAGATGACTGTGGAAAAACAACAACTGATTCAGCGTGCAAAATACCCACTTGCACATTGCAACCCCTTTTTGCTTGGTGCAACTTACTTCTGAACTCAGGTTGCACAGGGTGCAACTTAGATTTTGAGCCTCAGAACTCGATTTTGTTGTCAATTTACCTGGAAGAAATAAATGGATAGAGGCAACTCTGTTTCATATCAGTCAAACATGTATGTATTGTACCTTTTTTTTCAGAAATCAGTGAATTGTACTAATTTGTAGGCGGTGCAACTTGAAATTCAGTTGTGCAACCTTGTTTTTGCACCAGGTTGCACACTATGCAACCTGGCTCAGAAAAGTATTTTGTACACTGCTGAATATACATTATTTCGCATGTAAATTTTCAAATCGCATGCAAAATTTTTATCAACATATCATTCTGTATGTAACCAAAAAAAGGATTTCGAGAACATTCGCTCCTTATACAAGTACATGTACACGAAATAAAATCACCCTCAAAGTTACCTACCAGATAATCTCAAAGACAACATCGACTCTTTTCTGGGCAGACCGTCATCAATACTTCAACAACCTCAAAACAACAAGTCATTAATACCAACCAAGATGCAATAATACAAGATAGAAACAAATTGCCAACATTGTAACAGCTGAAAAATACTTATGGTATCATCTTTTAAATAATAGAACACCGCGCCTAATCTTTTTTCCCTCGGAGCACTCTGTAACATTTGAGTCAGACGCATATTGAGTTACCAGTACATGATAAATGGCATAACAAAAACAAGACATTACCTTTGAAAAAAAAACGCCAGGCTGCCAAAGCAATCCGTTTTGTCAACGTTACGGGACGTACTATTTGCTGACAATATTCCTTCAACTGCCCTCGGTAAAAAGGTGGCAGTTATTTCACGGGAAGCAAAGAATAGCGGCCGCGGCACATATAGAAAGAGTAATATCCGGCACAATGCAATCTGAATTTCAAATGTAATACCGCTGCCAGCACATATCTCCTTACAGCTTTTCCCTCGCTGCTTGCGCAAATGCGGAGTCTAAAAATAGACCAAGCAATCTTTCCCTAATGCTTGTCCTTCAGTGATACCACCTGGGGTTGCTTCAGTGGCTCCTAGGAGGTTTTCGGGAGCTGCAGTACACCTTTTAGCTTTCATTTCGGACTGTCAAAGACAGTTTTCAAGAAAAGGGAGTCTTTTTAAGGGTTCAAACTGCGACATTTCATCACAGTGTTTATTTGGGAGGTCTCAGAAGCTTGAATCTTGCCACAAGATTTTTCAATGATTTATCATATGCAAACCACATTGTGTTATCACAATGCAGATGTTTGCTTTCGGTCCAATTAATATTTACTGGAACCGTTTCAATTATAGCATGGTACTCCATTTTCTATACATGTATTTACAGGAAAATTTAATGGTTTCGAAATTTAAGACAATTTTCTGAGTGTTCAACATTATTATGTTATAATAGAATACTTTTTAGCATATTAAAAGATATGTCTCCTTATCTTTTTCTCCACACAAAAAACTGTCCCCTGTATAAAGCATTTTCACCAAAAGGCAAGCAAACCAAATGTAGTACTGAGTTTCAGGCGGTGTTTTTTGACAACTTTGTTATCAAAACATACTTGATGTCAGTTACATGCACATTGATATAATAAGTCTTGATATTCTAAATCAAAAATGATTTAAATAAGTTTACAAAAATAAACCTTCTACTGAACAATAGTGCAGTAATACTAAAAGGAGACTGATCAGCAACATGACCAAATATGTGCACGAAATCACATCAGGCAATATTTGGGGACGAATCATACATCATTAAAGCCTTGCTGCCATTCAATGTTTTCCGATCAAAGATTCTATTTTTGCCGTCACTCTAGGAGGTCTTGCTTTCCGCTCAATCCAAGAAAACGTCTGTTCAAAGCCCAAACTCTACCACCTTTGATGGTAGGGCCGTGTTGATTCAATTACAACCAGGCTTTTAATAGCTAGGATTTTAAAATAGGGAGTCCAAACTTATTGGTGAGTCGCGGTAAGTAACTATTGTAGGGGGGGTCTGGGGGCATCCACCTTCCATGGTGCAGAGTTTTTGATGATTTTAAGTTAAAAAAGTGCATACTTATGTATCCCAAGAGGCAAAAATACTGTTCCAGAGGTCACAGTAGAAGACTGTGACCACAGATGACCTGGCAGCATCCCTGGTCAATCAGAATTTCATGCTTGTCAGACGATTTTCTCCTAGTGTGAGGGCGTCCAGGGGCATCAAATTTCTTGTTATTCTAAGAAAAGTGTGTAGGACACATGCCTGGCTAAATGCCTGAAATTTACAACAGTATAGGGATGACATCCTCTGGAAAACCAAAAACTATGAGCAGGTGAAAAAAAAAGTTTGTCAAAAAAACTGAAATGTCAGTGGTCAGGAAGGTTGAACAAGTGACTTAAAACACCGTATGGCGTATTGTAGCCTCCACCAGGCTCCACAGGTCGCTGGAAAAATAGTACAAATTTGCTAAATAGACAGAAAACCCACCACAGGAGTTGGTTGGCTGAGAAGTACAGTCAAACCTGTCTATAGCGGCCACTCAAGGGACCGGACAAATGTGGCCACTGTAGACAGGTGGCCTCTGTATAGAGGTGGCAACTTGTAGATAAAATACCCAAGGGACTGACAAAAAGTGGCCACTATGGACAGGTGGCCAATCTGTAGAGGTGGCCCCTAATACAGGTTTGACTGTACAGTTTGGGACCTTAGGTCAAACTGTTATAGATTATAATAAACAATTACAGACTCTTTTTTGTTCTTTCACATCTTCTTTCACATTGGGACTGACTTTGTATTCTAGGACATTAGAAGCCATTTGATACTTGTTTTGGATTTATCGCACATATCATTTTGCAGCTGCATTGTACAATTTTCAGTATACTCGAAAAGCTTTTGGGGGGGCAGAAACGGACAAAAATTGATGCACATGCGAACGTTATCCCTAAAATCGAATCAACTTACTCTCACCTCTCAAATAAACGTACCGGTACGTTTATTTTTTTCCGCCTCAAAATCCACCCGGTACGTCCTTATTTTAGACGGTACGTTTATTTTTTTTTCAAATTGGGGCTTTCTTTACTAACCAGGGACCCCAAAAATATTGAAAGTTTGGTATTTTCTGCCCATATTTCCGCTGTATTTTTGCTTAATATTCACTATTTTTCGGACGAGGCATCGCGGATTTCCCTGCCGCTAGCGCTATGACCCAAACATAACTAGGGATGCGTACCGGTACGCAGGACCAGTTCTGGACTTGCAAAAACGTTTTGGTTCAGGTCCAAAAATAGCGGAACACAAGTGATTCGGTACTGGACTCGTAAAAAAATATATCCTTTTCGTTTAAGACCATCTTTAACCTTCCAAAAATCTTGAAATGTTGCGCTGAACAAAGACGAAAACATCGAGGTCACATGCTACACACACAGTCGCTTACTTCCGTAAATTCTCTATCAAAACACAGAAATTAACCACCAACCAAACAAATTAAAAAGTTACCAATACTTTTCCACTATTTTTCACCCGTAGTCAACTTGTTTTAATGTTCCAGCAACGAAAAAATCATTCCAAAACAAAGCATAGCGTTCAATCGGCTCGAAAAGATCCGCCATGTTGGATTCATCAACTCACGCCGAATCTCGCGGTAATGCGCGAGAGAATCATATATTTTCTGCAGTACCCGTATTTCTCGATAGGGGGCAGTGTCTATGACCTTGGTTTCTGCAACATTGAAAATAGCACAAGTGGAGAATAAGGTATTCTAAGTTGGAATGTTTCTTCAAAATGTTATTTTGTAACAATGATTATAAAATAAACTTTTTTATTTCTTCAATTTTTATTTTCAGTCATTTTTTTTACTTTTATTTTAATCTTTGTTGATGGTGTGACACTCAGAAGTCAGATAAAGAAAATATGTGCAATAACATGGGAATTATTCTGTTCATTATTTATACAATTAACTGATATGGTAATAAAAAAAAAAAATAACTGATATGGTACTGAGTCATAAATAAATAAAAAGAGCCTACCTGCTTATCATCTTCTCTTGGACTGAAGTAGCATGGGCACAGTTTACATGTCAATTTGGTAATTTTCCGGGGGGTACTTTTATTCCAGGGGGTACTTTTATTAGATTTTGAAGATTTGTCCGGGGGGTACTTTTATTCCAGGGGGTACTTCTATTTGAGAGGTGAGAGTAGCCTAATACCGCATTAATGCCATAGTCTGTTTGAATAGAGCTAAAATTACCTCGGTGATTCACTTTAATGGCATGTATTTATGTTCGTACGTCACCTGTGCCCAATGTTGTTATGATGAAGGGACAAAAACAAATAAATCTGGCTATAATTAGAAATACAAACGAAACAGCCAACTAGATTTCCAATCTTGCTATAATGTACTTGGCTGACTGGCACTTTAAAAATATTATTGTATAAAAAATAAGTTCTTTTCTGATGAATGAATTTATAGAAAGAATCACACAGTCACAAAGATAGCCCAATCATATAGAACACTAGTATGACAAATTATTTCAGATGTGAAAATATGCCCACTAATACCTTTTATTTAGGATTTGGGGTTGTATCTTTGTGAATTTTTTGTCATTTTCCCCCCATACACTCACATTCAGTCACAATGACATAACGCTAATTCACCTTTATCCGTGGGGTGCCCTTTATCCGTTGTCTTTAAAAACAGCACATTTAGGAGTATTAACTCTGCTGACAGTGGTTTCAAATTTGCAATATTTTCAAAATGTTTCGATTTGAAACCACTGTCCGTCGACTTCATATCCCTAAATACGCTTTTTTTCTCTTACAAACAACGAATATAGGCTACCCTCGGATAAAGGTGAACCAGCGTTACAATGCGATGCACAAGTAAAATACAAATGTAC
>NC_049988.1:4490196-4535859 GCF_000003815.2 Branchiostoma floridae | reverse complement strand
CGCCCCAAAATGTCCCAATCTTGGTTTCTGACTGGCTACTGCAAATGACAGAAGAAAGGAAAAGAACACACCATCAAAAACAATATGTTTTCACTACCTTTCACTTTCAAAGATAAAACTTACGTTTTCCCAGGTAGAGAAAACATATTGTTTTTGATGGTGTATATTTATGATAAATACAAAATGTATGATATGTTTTCTTGTCTCGAGTTTGAACTATTCAAATTTTCAGGACCGAAAAATTCCATCTGCCCTTCGCTAACCTCCCTATATCCTGTTTTTATACACGCGGCCAAAAATAGCCCGACAGGACTACGCTGAAAGGTAACTGACAGAAGTAAACAACTTGAAATTTGCGCAGCTATCAGCCGCAGAAAGGCCATCAACACACGCATGTATAGGGCAAAGCACGATATCAATATAGACCGCCTGACGCATTTGCTATATAAATCTGGGAGGCATACACCCACACAACTTCAGATTTAAAGCATTTCACAAACACTAGATTTCAGAAGATAGAAAATAAGCAAATCTTGCCAAACACAGTAAAAATTAGGCTTTTCTGAAGCCGATTCATGCAAAAAAATCTTTCCCAAGATATAGGAAAAGAAGACTCAAGAGTTTTATTTTTGGTAATCCTTATCAAGTTCTTAGATGTGTCCTCAGTGCATCTGATAAGATATTGAAGAAAATCTTGAGTATACCATTACTAGGTCAACTTTATTCTTAGTCCAAGAATTCTACTGTAAATCTCAAAATCTTTGCATAGATTTTATAGTAACAGTACACACAAACACAGTACACAAATTCATGACAACTCAAACATGCATTTTAACTTATTTTTAAGCATAATATTACTGCTACTACAAAATTGTTTAAACCTTGAATTTAAAATACCGCAGAAAACTTTTTTACATCCTGAAATTGCGTCTAAAAAAAAGAATTTACAGTATTACATCAGCTTGTATTACGAAACTAATCACATGCAGTACACAAGTGTTTCAATTCATGTCTACTTGACTTTTCACTGCTACTACAAAATTGTTTAACCGTAAATTTGAAATACCGAAAAAAGTTCTTCCATCACAAAATTCCGTCTAAAAAAAAAGGAATTTACAGTGTTACGTCAGCCTGTGTTACGAAACTAATCACATGCAGTACACAAGTGTTTCGATTCGTGCCTACTTGACTTTTCACTGCTACTACAAAATAGTTAAACTGTGAATTTAAAATGCAACAAAAAAATTCTTCCATCACAAAATTCCGTCTAAAAAAAAAAGAATTTACAGTGTTACGTCAGCTTGTATTACGAAACTAATCCCGTGCAGTACACAAGTGTTTTGATTCGTGTCTACTTGACGTTTCACTTCTACTACAGAATTGTTTAACCGTGAATTTGAAATACTGCAAAAAACTTCTTCCATCACAAAATTCCATCTAAAAAAAAGAATTTACAGTGACATCAGCTTGTATTACGAAACTAATCACATGCAGTACACAAGTGTTTCAATTCATGTCTACTTGACTTTTCACTGCTACTATAGAATTGTTTAACCGTAAATTTGAAATACTGCAAAAAAACTTCTTCCATCACAAAATTCTGTCTAAAAAAAAGAATTTACAGTATTACATCAGCTTGTATTACGAAACTAATCACATGCAGTACACAAGTGTTTCAATTCATGTCTACTTGACTTTTCATTGCTAATACAGAATTGTTTAACCGTGAATCTAAAATGCAACAAAAAACTTCTTCCATCACAAAATTCCGTCTAAAAAAAAAGAATTTACAATGTTATGTCAGCCTGTATTACGAAACTAATCACATGCAGTACACAAGTGTTTCAATTCGTGTCTACTTGACTTTTCACTGCTACTACAGAATTGTTTAACCGTGAATTTAAAATACTGCAAAAAACTTCTTCCATCGTGAAATTCCGTCTAAAAAAAAGAATTTACAATGTTACGTCAGCCTGTATTACGAAACTAATCACATGCAGTACACAAGTGTTTCGATTCATGTCTACTTGACTTTTCACTGCTACTACAAAATTGTTTAACCGTGAATTTAAAATGCAACAAAAAACTTCTTCCATCACAAAATTCCATCTACAAAAAAGAATTAACAGTGTTACGTCAGTCTGTATTACGAAACTAATCACATGCAGTACACAAGTGTTTCGATTCGTGTCTACTTGACTTTTCACTGCTACTACAAAATTGTTTAACCGTGAATTTAAAATGCAACAAAAAAAATTCTTCCATCACAAAATTCCGTCTAAAAAAAAGAATTCACAATGTTATGTCAGCCTGTATTACGAAACTAATCACATGCAGTACCCAAGTGTTTCAATTTGTGTCTACTTGACGTTTCACTTCTACTACAGAATTGTTTAACTGTAAATTTGAAATACTGCAAAAAACTTCTTCCATCGTGAAATTCCGTCTAAAAAAAAGAATTTACAATGTTATGTCAGCCTGTATTACGAAACTAATCACATGCAGTACAAGTGTTTCAATTTGTGTCTACTTGACGTTTCACTTCTAAGTTACAGAATTGTTTAACCGTAAATTTGAAATACTGCAAAAAAACTTCTTCCATCACAAAATTCTGTCTAAAAAAAAAGAATTTACAGTGTTACGTCAGCCTGTATTACGAAACTAATCACATGCATGCAGTACCCAAGTGTGTCGATTCATGTCTACTTGACTTTTCACTGCTACTGCAGAATTGTTTAACCGTGAATTTAAAATACCGAAAAAAGTTCTTCCATCACAAAATTCTGTCTAAAAAAAAAGAATTTACAGTGTTACGTCAGCCTGTATTACGAAACTAATCACATGCATGCAGTACCCAAGTGTGTCGATTCATGTCTACTTGACTTTTCACTGCTACTGCAGAATTGTTTAACCGTGAATTTAAAATACCGAAAAAAGTTCTTCCATCACAAAATTTTGTCTAAAAAAAAAAATTTACAGTGTTACGTCAGCTTGTATTACGAAACTAATCACATGCAGTCAGCGTTCCCGCCAGGCATACGTCCTTACGTCTTTGGACGCATTTTTTTCTGGAAAGACGCAATCGGCTCGGCTGAATGCGTCCATAAAAAATCTGAAACCTGACCTGAACCACCCGTGTACAAAATGTATCTGGAATCTTTAAAAAAAATGTAATCTGTCTTTATAAGAAGGAATCCTAGTACCTTCACAATTTATACTTAAAATTGTTCACTTCCCGGTCCTCCCGGTAGTCTGGGCATAGGGCGGATCGCGGCACATTTTACAACTAGCGGACCCATGTCCGACACACCCTGCCACGCGCCAGTCTGAGCTGTCCGTTGCGCAATGCATTTTTTTTTGTAGTCCGTGAGATACATATGACAGTCAGCATTCTTTAACACCGGTACCTCTTCTGATGAGGAAGTAATCTTATTTAGATTTTATATTCTGATATTAACATGATACTTACTTGTCCTCATTTCCACGTATTTGTTAAAGATTTGTGGGTAATACTAGTATTGAACAAACAAACTGTTCTGCGCGAGTGTTGCACATCTCAACAAAAGTTCTCACGCCGTGGGCAGTTGATTGGCAGTTGGTATCTTTGACAACATGCCGCCGGCGCCAAGCAGTCTAGATTGGCCACCAGGTCCAAATCCAATCATCTGAATAGCCAATCAGCGTATGATAACCGAATGTTATACTCTATCATTGGTCATCGGGAAAAAAAGTTACCGAGTATTAGCGCACGTGACGTTGTTTGGTGATATTGCCCGTGTCGTCTGGCTTGTTTCTTCCATAACTGCTGTCCAAGTTTTAAAAAAAGCGGTGCGCGGTAAATAAGTGAAAAATCCAAAATATACACTTTAATTTTTTATTTACAAAATTTCTTTGTTTCAAAATGACAAAATTTGCGGCAGAAAACTGAAAAGGGGCCGCAATATTGTTGTCGATCGTCGATCGAGTCGGCAGTGCACTGGCATTGCCCTCCGTGGCACATGGCGCGGCACGCCCCCCTCCCCAGACGGACGGTCGATCGCAGCGCCCAGCATGCAGGACGTCTTTCCTGGCTACTGCTTCAAGGCTACACCGGCACTGATCGCTGCCAAAGACGCAGCAGATCGTCCTCCTTCGAGTAATGTATAACGTTCTTGGTCTATTTAAAAAGAAATCCAGCAAAAGATTTCACGCCGAGAACGGGGTTACCTGAGGTCGCAGGAAACAAACGCACGCTCGTGGAAAATGACGACGCGGCCTCGTAAAACCCCACCGATTCGAAAAATTTGAGTAAAATCATCGGTCAAAATAGAAAAAAAAGTGTGATGGTGTCGTTATTTTATCGTCTTGGAAAACTATTTGATGCGTGAGGGCGCAACATCGATCGATCGCACGAGGTATTAAAAAACGTTAGACATTTTTTTTATTCAATGACGGAAAAAAATTGGCAGAATTTTTCCATGGGCTGACGAACTTGCTAGAGCCCTGTTTCGAAACATCAAAAAATCCAAAATTTCCATATAGACATGTCTGGACAAATAATACCCGGGCCAGATCACGGAAGGCTGATTCCCTGTGCTTAAAGTTTTTTAATATAACTGAGTTTCGGGGAGAGTGCGGTCGTCGATTACTGAATAACGGGAGTAAAAGAGGCAACCGACATCCAATCTCAAGTGCATAATTTTCCTCTCAAATTGCAGGAAATTGTGTTTTAGAGGGTTTGGAAATCCAATTTTTCCCGGGGGAGCATGCCCCCGGACCCCCCTAGAATGCGAGCGCCTGCGGCGCTCGTCTCGCGCCTCCGGCGCTCATTACGCCCCTCCCAAAATTTGGACGCATACTTTCAAGAACCTGGCGGGAACGCTGCATGCAGTACACAAGTGTTTTGATTCATGTCTACTTGACTTTTCACTGCTACTACAGAATTGTTTAACCGTGAATTTAAAATGCAACAAAAAAACTTCTTCCATCACAAAATTTCGTCTAAAAAAAAGAATTTACAGTGTTACGTCAGCTTGTATTACGAAACTAATCACATGCAGTACACAAGTGTTTCAATTCATGTCTACTTGACTTTTCACTGCTACTACAGAATTGTTTAACCGTGAATTTAAAATACCGAAAAAAACTTCTTCCATCACAAAATTCCGTCTAAAAAAAAAAGAATTTACAGTGTTACGTCAGCTTGTATTACGGAACTAATCACATGCAGTACACAAGTGTTTCGATTCGTGTCTACTTTTTTTCCCGCTGGAACAGAATTGTTCAACTGTGAATTTAAAATGCAACAAAAAAATTCTTCCATCACAAAATTCCGTCTAAAAAAAAAAGAATTTACAGTGTTACGTCAGCTTGTATTACGAAAGTAATCACATGCAGTACACAAGTGTTTCGATTCGTGTCTACTTTTTCCCCGCTGCAACAGAATTGTTCAACCGTGAATTTAAAATGCAACAAAAAACTTCTTCCATCACAAAATTCCGTCTAAAAAAAAGAATTTACAGTGTTACGTCAGATTGTATTACGAAACTAATCACATGCAGTACACAAGTGTTTCGATTCGTGTCTACTTGACTTTTCACTGCTACTACTGTAACAGATTGAATTAACCGTGAATTTAAAATGCAACAAAAAAGTTCTTCCATCACAAAATTCCGTCTAAAAAAAAAAGAATTTACAGTGTTACGTCAGCCTGCATTACGAAACTAATCACATGCAGTACACAAGTGTTTCGATTCGTGTCTACTTGACTTTTCACTGCTACTACTGTACACAGAATTAACCGTGAATTTAAAATGCAACAAAAAACTTCTTCCATCACAAAATTCCGTCTAAAAAAAAAAGAATTTACAGTGTTACGTCAGCCTGCATTACGAAACTAATCACATGCAGTACACAAGTGTTTCGATTCGTGTCTACTTGACTTTTTCCCTGCTGCAAATGCGGCCTCAGCGCCTAGCTGCCCATTTATTCTGGGTGCCTTGCAATCACTGCCGACAAGCGCTCGCCAAAAGTGGCCCGAATCACTCATCCTTGGAAGCAATTTCGAGCCGTTTCTATTTTGGGCACAAGCTCTAAAGAGGATGATTCTTCATCCCGGGCAGCGGTTGGCAGAACATGGAATATGTTCACCTGGTCGCGTGGCCGAGGCGCTTTCGGAATACTAATGAACCTCGCGGGTTACATAAAGGCAAGTTAAGCACCCTCATTATGCTATATTCGTTCTAATTACAGAAAATTAACGACCCATCTTAGTCAATAAAGGACACTTGCATACAAATTCTGCCAAATAGACAATATATATTAATAGTGTCAATCAATTTGAAAGAACTAGCAGTTCTGTTCCTTGCCTCATTCAGAATTATATATCATACTGGAAAATGCAACATTTGTGAGCAAATGACGGATATCTCTTTCTATCATCTAACAGAAACAGAAAATTTCAAATTAGAAAAAATTCATTAGAAAGAATTAACATCTTTGTTCCTTGTCTTATTTAGGATATAACTATATGTACTGCAAAGCAGGACATTTGTGAGCAAATGACGGATATCTCTCTCTGTTATCTAATAGATTTTTTATGCCTCCCACCATGTCATATAAACAACAGGATAGCCTGAGAGCACTGTGCTGCACTGCCCCCTACCTGTAGCTTTTAGCAAGAGGTACTGCAGCCTCATCTATAAATAAAGAAGCTCTCTTGTTTTAGTATCTTCCAACAGTACTATGACTTGTAAAAATATGGTTCTTACAATTCACACAGATTAGCTACTGAATTTTGCAATGATAGACACATAATGTCTCTGACCCTTAATCTAATTACCATTCTGATGCCAGTCATTGGCTGTTGCCTAGTCCTGAGCCAATCAGAACTCTTCCCGAAATTTCACACAAATACACATGAATACGGTCCAGATGATCAGATCTATAGGTCCAGACCTGAACGTAATTGTCTGTGAAAACTTATGAATGGGCGAAATACAAAACAACAGTCCAGTTTGCTTCTGAGGCATGTGCACCCAGGTGCACCCAAAATTGGAGCTGTGCACCCAATTATTTTCTGTGGGTGCACCCAAATATTTTCTTAGGTTTATGTATGAAAAGATATCAATGTATACTAGTATACATCATATTCTTGACATCTAAGTGTTAGAAAGATAATAAAAATGTCTGTCATGGTACTTGCTTAAGAATTTGATAGCTTGTAACCAAGTTTTATTATTAGGTTATTACTTAAACTTAAGTGGTGCACCCAAAAATTAAGTTGGGTGCACCAGTGCACCTAATCCCAAAAATGAATTTCGAGCCCTGTAAGGATTCTTATTAGTGACTTCCACTCAGACGTTTTAAAATCCTATCTTCATGTAAACAATACTAACTTCGACCAAGTTCATCTGTAGAAACTGTAAAAATGACTGTCAACTCTCCTTTACTTCGCTCTTGTTATTTTCTTGGGCAAGCAAGCCACAAAATGTGTATACACCTGCCAATATAATCTGTTCATTTTCTTATCGGTCCAACATCTAGTCCACTGGCTTTTTATAGGTCCATTTTCTCTGGACCAGTCCAGAAAGAAATAAAGGTTTTGTACCAGTACACTCCGTACCTCTACCCACCCTTATTGCCAGGCATACAGCACAGATATTCATATATTGAGCAACAGCCATTTAAATGCAGGTTTTGGAGCAGTGCTTTCCTCATGGGGATATATTAGGGACCTGGTTATTTTTAGAGCTGACCTCTTTTCGCTAAGCAGTCATAAACAAAAATAAAGCTTCCCCTGAACTACTGTGCAGCCAAAAATGGCAACATTTCAGCCTACATCTGTGACTAAGCCTGAATTAGTAAGCAGATGTTTAGGTAGCTTGGCTCACTACTTTCGCTTGCTAACTCCGTGGTTAGCAAGCGAAAGTAGCAGGGCTCTAGCCAGCTTGAAATTTTTATCCGTCAGCCAATTTCCATTGTCGCGAATACCGCGAAAATTATCTGATTTCGACTGAACTGAGACCTTGAAAAACGGGTTTTTAATGAGATTATCGTATGCGAAAGGCACCGACACACATTGTCAACAATCATAAAAACAGCAAAACAAACAGTGTGTGGCTTTCCAACCGTGGACGGCGTCCCCAAGCCGCCTGTAGCTTCCACCAAGGATTTTTGTCCGTCAAGGTTGACCGATTGGTTTAAAAAATTTTCCGTCAGATGCAGCAAATTTCCGTCAATTGACTGAAAAACTGACGATATATAGCTAGAGCCCTGGAAAGTAGTGAGCCAGCGGTCACTACGGAGGATGGTACTCAGGCTAATGTTTTGGTGGAAGATTGTAACAAATTAAATAATGATAGAAATATTCTTTTTAATCATATCATAATATATGAAATTTTTCTGATTTTATATCTATGTCTATAAAATTCATTATTTTTATGCATTCTGACCACACTTTATTATACAAACACAGCTCAAGCAGTATTTTCACTATAGTATGAGAAAAGTAGAGGCCGAATGTATGTAAGAGTAGTTTTGGAACCAGTGGCGCTCCACATCCCGAAAATTCAGCAAAAGTCATAGGCCATATAGTCTCCTTACAACTTACATAAAGTATGTTCCATTGACACAATCCCAAAATACAATATCGTTACAGTACAACAATAGGACAACACCACTAATTGCTCATTTGTCATGTCCTTCTCACTGGCTATTGACATATCAAGAAGCTATTGTCTTGGACTCATTCGTATTGTTATGTATTGTATTGTATCGTCTGGTATTGTGCTGTATTGTCTTGTACTGTCTTGTATAATGTTTTTGCATTATAATACGACCTATTTTTATTTCAGCTAATGGGGCTAAAAGAGCAATTAAAATCTCTGTACAAAATTTAGTGATAAGGTACACGTATGGAGTGGCTACATATTACTGTAAATGCAGAAACTTTTGCGGTGGATTAATGTTCGCAGTTTTCACTTTTAAGAGTTTCATCATACAAGTACTTAGAATAGGACTCTAGAGGAAGATGAGAGATGGTGTCACTAATGAAGATTCTTAATAAACAAACAAAGGCTAAGTGAGTGAAGTCTTCTCTATGCAAATTTGGGTAATAAAAAAACAAAACATAGGTAGGGTTCATGTCAAAACAATATCTATTTTGTTATGATGCATTGCAGATTAGATCAAACCTTGAACTTTCGAACTGTCATCGTAGATGTACTGTAAATGCATTTAAGTTTGTGGGGATTTAATTTCGTGGTAGCGGGAAAATGGAACTTGTTCGCAGTGGTTTTAAGTTCGCGGTGAAGTGGTCACCGCGAAAAACGGTAACACAAAACCACTGCGAACATTTCTGCATTTACAGTATGCGTTAACATACATCAGGCTTGCCCGATCAGCAATTCGCTTGCCGTGGGCAGTCGGGCCAATGGACTCTACTAACCCTGTCATGCACAGCCATCCAAATGTCAGCATAAATGAGTCTTCATACCATAAATATGCCCCTTTGTATTCATCCCTTAGCAATATCCGGTACGGTCATTGCCCTATACTGGAGGCTGTGTACAGGATTGGACTTCTAAGTCGGCAAAGATTCATGCATTCTGAATGTTAGCATCTAAATGCCATCTGGAAATGTCTTCATACCATAATCATATTCATCCCTGAAAATATCCGGTACAGTCGTTGCCCTACCACTTTTTTTCCAGCATTCTGCAAAAGTGCAGAATGTCACGATTTTGTTCTGCAATTTGGAAATATTTTCTACAGAGTATCTTTTAAGTATGTTTTGTCAGTGACACTGAGCAGATCTATTGAAGAGCTGGTTTCATACCCTAACTATGAATTGATATACAAAGGAGGTGAAGACAATTTTTAGATAGTCCAATAGGAAACAAAAGTAAGACAAAGTCAAGACATTGATGATGCAAATGAGTCAATAAGATCCTCTAGAGTAATGTTATCTTGTAAGGGTGAGAATGCCACCAGTTTGCTAACATATTAAAAACAATTGAATCCCAAGCCTGATTTTTTTTCATTCTGCAAAATTGTGCACATTGTTTAATTCTTTTTCTGCAATGTTAAAAATTCTTCTGCGAATTCATACATAAACACTTACAACTAAATGCCACTGGAAATGAGTCTTCATACCATAAGTATGCTCCTTTATATTCATCACTGGGAAAATCCGGTACGATCATCGCCCTATACTGGGCCGTGTGTTACCTTCAACTTCTTGTAAGATTGTGGTAAATTCATGCATAACCATATACAACTAAATGCCACTGGAAATTAGTCTGCATACCATAAATATGCCCCTTTATATTCATCACTAGGAAAATCCGGTACGGTCATCGCGGCCCTATACTGGAGGTTGTGTATATCCTTCAACTTCTTGTAAGCTTGTGGTAAATTCATGCATAACCATATACAACTAAATGCCACTGGAAATTGGGCACATTTTACACAAGGCAAAAAAAGTCCTACGACATTCGATGCGCGGCATGTTTTCTAGGCCATTTTTTTGCCCCTGTAAAAACGAAAACTGTGGCTGGGGCGCGCCGCAGTGTGGCATCTCCAGAGGTAAAGTACGACGTGCCGCGGGGAGTCTGCAGCGAGGCCAAACCTCCTGTAAACGGATCCGCGTCGCAGGCAGCCCATTTCTGTGGCGCTGTGAGCGCTCCTAGTATGCTCTTGCAACCAAACTGTTTGGTTGACGTGACCTTGAGCTTCAATGATAGCATCAGCAGCAAAGAAGGCTGCCCGTTGAATGTCGTGGTACCGGTCCCTACAACGTACAAGCTGTCTTCTGCGCTATGCCCGGCAGTGCATGTACGCGCGAGTAGACAAGAAAATCATCATCTATCGGATGAACAACAACAACAGAACTTGTTCTATTCCCGCCATTTTGAAAACGTGCGCTGTCAAGTGTCACAGCGGGTCACCAGAGTTCACGGCAACGCGACGCGCTGCGGCACGCCACAGGGGCGTATGTAAAACGAAAACTGTCCTAGGTTACTATCCTAGGAACAAACGACGTACGTTGTTCAAAGTGCCTCGTGTAAATTGGGCCTAAGACTGTCTTGTTCTCAAATCTAAAGGAAACATTCCCCATTCCTGGCGACTAATGCCAGTCACGCTTCTACAAATTTCCAAGAAATCGGGGTTGCAACCTTTGACTGCCTTCCAAACATAATAATTCTGGTTCCTCTGCAGGGCTCGAAATACCACCTGCTTATGCAGGATAGTGCAGGTATTTCTGGTGTCTACCTGCACCTAACCTGCACTGGTTCCATGTACTGGGTTTTATACATAAATGTCCAATATTTAGCTGCATTGCTATTGACTGTTACTGCCTATAAAGTATAAAAGAAAAGATATCAATGGTTCCTGAACAATTTTAGTATGATCCATACTATCTAAATTCAGAGTGGTGCAGGTAAAATTTGTATGGTGCAGGTAATTTCCAATGTTACCTGCACGGCTGCACCAGTGCAGGTATGCAGAAAAAAGTATTTCGAGCCCTGCTCTGTATTTTCATAAGGCCTAACTGAAATCAAATCGGTAAACGATGGTGTTTTTTCCCACCTTTTTTTTCCTTTTTACTTAATATTTCAGTTGAATTACCAGACACTACAACACTATTCTCAGCAGTTTCACACATAAACTAAAAGATACATGCAAAATACATATATTCAATGTAGTATGTTTATCATTCTAAGAAAAAAGGACTGAGAATCTTGAAATGTTTGTGGCAGTGTTGTCTTTCCAAAGATTTTAGGAAAGCCACAATACATAAACCTTTGAACGAACAAGCTTGACTTAAATACCTGCATTTTCTGAACAGTTCCAAGAAAGGGTTTGGGGTTTGGACCAAAGTCAAATTCCTGAAGACTCAGGCAGAAACTCCTACAAGTTACCTTTGACCTTAAAATCTTTGAAGGAAGGATGTCTGGTCTCAAAATAGTCAAATAGCTACTTGTATCAAATGATATCTAAAAGTTTTACACAAAAAACATGATTACTCAAAACTTGCAAGAACACAAACATCACAATGCCTCTAACACTCATTAAAAGTCTTGAATTTGGAAACAAACATTTTCAAAACTAAATATCCATGTATCACAATGATAATCTTATGATTCCACTAGGTATTTTAATCTATCTTATTTTATTCTATTCGAACTCATAAGAATATCAGATTTGAATAAATTTATGATATCTTGTCACTTAAGGCTGTAGTATTAATTCTATTTACATGTAAACAAATCCAAAGCTGCCCAACCTGCCTTTGGCTATCATTAAAAGATAAGGAAAAGCTGCATTTTGGAAATAACAAAATATAGTTATCAACATTGATCTAATATTAATTACTTGATCTAACCATACAACTAGAAGAATAACATTATCACATTTATAGCTAAAATGTTTCACTTGATACAAACGTGAAATGTAGGGAAATAGGTTCAAATTTGAAAGTTCAAATCCTTCAACTGTCATAGATCAATGACCAACTGTCAGTTAGAATGACATACATGTATGATGTAAACATAAACATATTGCCGTTATTGATTTATGTTGGGTGTATACTAAACATACCAGGGCCGATAAGATGGGCCAAACTGATATGCAGTATTTCATCAGCCTCAAAACATTGGCAAACTTACCAGCAGGAACTAGTAGGATTGTCTTGCCCTCCCTTCCAATGTCCCCCTCCCCCATGCTTTCTCAAATTTTTTGTTCTAAAACAGACCAACTTTAGTGGACTTTGCAGGGACCTAATTGTCCTTTCGCCACACAAGAAAGTGTATATATACTTTTACAATGCTCCAAGTAAGAAAATGCCCCCCCCCCAACCTATGGTTTCCAAATCTAACATTTTTATAAACATTCCAAGTGTATATATATGGACCTTACCCTGAACTCAAGAAAGCATGTAGAAATATACTGTACATAAGTTATACAGTATACCCATATAAAGTACGTATAAAGAGAGAGATGTGTTCTATACAGTAACAGTTACTGTACCACATAAGTACAAATTATGTCCATGTATACAGTATGTAAGATACAAATTCCCTTATAGCAACAGACATTACCAATGCAAATGAACTCTCCTAAAGTTTGGTTCACATAATTCAACCGTCCATGTATTTTCTGTGGGAAACTGTTGTAATTCTATCAACCAACGGGTCGAAACCCAACCGGTCTGGCCATTTCTACCATGGAATGCCTACCCATTAACACAAATGGGTATAACTTATAAAAGACAACCATTGGGCTAACTTGTCACGCCACATTTGCAACCACGTCAGTTCTACTGCTCTCACTTTACAAAAAACATAAATTATATCAATCTGTCTTGGAAAGAAACAACACGTCATGGCTTCAAATATCGCAAACAAAAACACAAACCCACCTTGACTGTTAACTCCGCAGACAAACAAAGGAAAAGTCCCCGATTAGCCGTGGTGTCTGGCGACTGAAACCTCAACGTGACAAAGAGCCACTTAGAGAAACGTCACAAATGACCTTGACCTCACAGGGCTTCAAACTTGTAAAACGAAGACTGAGGTATCTCTGCCCCAACAGACAACACAAACAGTTATGGTTACAACATGTACAAGAGCTTAGGCAAAAACAACAAAGTTCTGGACTTATGAGAACAGTCATTCATTCAGTATATCTAATGATAAAAAATACCCTAAGTAAAAAGACAAAATCCAACAAGAGTTCGGAGACCTCATACCTCCATGAAATAATTTTGAACCTTTGTATTTTTTTTAATTGAAGATACAAATACTCTCACCTCTCAAATAGAAGTACCCCCTGGAATAAAAGTACCCCCCGGACAAATCTTCAAAATCTAATAAAAGTACCCCCTGGAATAAAAGTACCCCCCGGAAAAATACCAAATTGACATGTAAACTGTGCCCATGCTACTTCAGTCCAAGAGAAGATGGTAAGCAGGTAGGCTCTTTTTATTTATTTATGCGTCAGTACCATATCAGTTATTTTTTATTTTTCATTTTTTTTATTACCATATCAGTTAATTGTATAAATAATGAACAGAATAATTCCTATGTTATTGCACATATTTTCTTTATCTGAGTGTCACACCATCAACAAAGATTAAAATAAAAGTAAAAAAATGAATGAAAATAAAAATTGAAGAAATAAAAAAAGAAGTTTATTTTATTATTGTTATAAATAACATTTTGAAGAAACATTCCAACTTAGAATACCTTATTCACCACTATTTTCAATGTTGCAGAAACCAAGGTCATAGACACTGCCCCCTATCGAGACACACCGGTACTGCAGAAAATATATGATTCTCTCGCGCATTACCGCGAGATTCGGCGTGAGTTGATGAATCCAACATGGCGGATCTTTTCGAGCCGATTGAACGCTATGCTTTGTTTTGGAATGATTTTTTCGTTGCTGGAACATTAAAACAAGTTGACTACGGGTGAAAAATAGTGGAAAAGTATTGGTACAGTACCGACTACGTTTATGGTCCGGTCCCACGCGGTTTACACGCGATTTAATCTCGATTAAAAGTCGTGCAAATCGCGATTAAAAGTCGTGCAAGTCGCGATTTGAACGCGATTGAATCGCGTGCGCTAATGAGCTGTAGCTATCTAATTAAAAATCTCGTGTCGTTTGTAAACGCGTTTACTCCCGGCACCCCGCCGACTCAAAACAAAAGGCTTTGTTCCGACTGCCCCGCCCCTTGGTCGGGCATTTCACCGACGAAATATTTTGTTCGTTAATGAGCAGTGTTTACTTTTGTAAATTTGCATGATACTTGTAAGTCGTCAATTTCACGTATTTGTTGATAATTGGTGAATAATACAGGGGCTGGACAGCGCCGCGGGTGTCGGCAATATTGTCCGAGGACCGCTGACGCTTTTTAGCTAAGATCGTAAAAGAAGTTCACAGTCAGCAAATTAATATATCGACATTCTCTCCTGGTACCGATTGCTCAGACTGAGTTAAATTTCTATACTATATCTTGATTAGTAACTTTTCATTTTGCTGGTGTTGTGTTGTTGCTTTTTTATTTATCACGAAATGTGCATTTCTCGATAAATTTGAACAGGCGTGTACACGTTACTGCTCGTCATCCAACACCGTCCAAAGGGTACGGATTTGCAAAACATCGGAGGAAAATTGCCAACAGCGATCATGTTCACAACGCTGGGTATGGAAATTGTGATAAGAAAACAGTCTCCCGATAGATATTTTCTGATATAAAATAAATGTCAATGATGAATCCAGAAAGCAACCCGAACTACGCAAAAGAAAATAGTCTTCACGGCTAAGCTTTTTCGTAAGCCTCAAAGGGAAGACGATGATGTCAACCGTCGAAACAAGCGGGTTGTCGGCGAATATAGTCTCCTACTTACAGTTTTTGGCGGGTTATCTTCGTATAATTTTAGTGGAAGGCCAGCAAAAAGAGATACAAGTTCGATTCGCCACATTTCCCCGTAAAATACGGCGTTACATTCCACCGAAAATTATGTGTATAAGCTGTACTGTACGTCACGGCAGAGAGTTGGGAAGAACTAGACGCGCGTGGGAAATGCAACTGGACGTGCGGTTACCATGGCGACAGCTCCGGCGGTAGCCCTCTGAAGTAGCGCCTGCCTGATTATGAGATAAATCCAATCAACTTCCCTCCAATCACAGCCAGAAGCGGCGCTGACAAAGTGGTAACAACAAGAAGAAGCGTAGAACTAACGCTTTGTTGTGTTTTTTTAAATCATTTATCACGAAATGTGCATTCTTTGATAAAATTTAACACGTTACTGCTCGGCCAGCGTCGTCCGCAAGGCATAGATAATTTTGCAAAACATCGGAGGGACTTTTCCGGCATCGATCATTCTCACATCGCTGAGTAAGAATTCTGTGAACAGTCTGTCGATAATCATTTCCAACTTGAAGAAGGTGGTATTTTTTTTACGGCATACTACAAAAGTCGTAACGGCAACCGAGCGGGTTGCCGGCAAAAATTGTCTCCTATTTACATTTTTAGGCGGGCTACTTTCGTCTAATTTTCGTGGAAGGTATATGATAAAATAATACAAGTTCGAATCTTTTGGACCCACAAAGGACTGACAGCATAAACACGATCGTCATCTAATATAAACGGAATTGCTGGGTTGAAGACTATACACTGACATGAATGGACTACTAGTATTTATACGCATAAATTGACCGTTTTGCATGTATTTAAATATGAATAAAGGATATTGTGTTTGGTCATAACTTAATATTTCTAGGAACGTTGATACTCCTTGGTTCGGCATCGGCAGCTAATTTTCTAGACTAGGAAAGTAGGATTCAGGTTTCCATCCGCCTGCTGATCGTCATGGTTACAAACTCGACAAACAAGACTTACCTGTTCCTGACGGAGCTCTTGGGTCGGAACACAGCCATCGTACGATCCTGGTCGTCGAGCAGTCGACCGACGCAACCATACTCCAGGGCATACATTCTACTTTATGTGTTTTTTAAATCTTTTTGTTAATCTTGTTTTGTCTGCGTATCTGTTCAAACAAACATGTACCTGTTCTAACAATGTTGTGTTGGTGTAACTAACATAACTTCTACTATGTAGTTAGATATCGGTAGCTAATTTTCTAGGCTAGGAAAGTAGGATTCGGATTTCTATCCGCCGGTTTCCTGGACATACAGCTGATCGTCATGGTTGCAACTCGACCAACAAGACCTACCTGTTATGTTCCTGACCGCCTCGGACGTTCCTGGTCGTCGGGCAGTGGACCCACGCAACCATATTCAAGGGGCATACGTCTTGGTTCGACACAGACAATTGTTATTTTGCCGAAAATTTCTTCATCAGTTATTGGTTTTCTTGTTGAGTATGTGATCAAGTTTTTCTAACCTGTCATTGATTCAGTTAAAAGTTGCGTTAGCGTTACTAACATTACTTCTACTTCTAGTATTTTACGTTTCTAAAATGAACATGTTTTTAGTCAGTTTATCTACAACTGTTATGCGCTGTTCAAAGAGGTTCACTCTTTTACTAAAAGGGCCTATACGTTTACGGTTGTTTTTCAGCAACATATAGATATATAAATTTAGCTGGTCGGGATACTACGAAGAGGGATTTGACCAATGAAATAGGTAAACACGATATATCATTGCCTTTGGAACATGAAAGGTAAGTTTACTACCGATGTTATCGATCATCATTCGGCAGCTTCTACACCAGTCGGATCGTCATCATCTGTTCCGAATGTTGGAAAAACGGTAGGTTGTCCGTGAATATGAATATGTCCGTGTACAAACTTTAATTAATAAAGAAATTTTATACACTTAAACATTTAAAAACATTCTTAATTCATTGGTCGTGGCTCCTTTAATATGAACCAGTTGGGAAATGAATTATAAAATTTGGAATACAGAATTTATAGATCATCCACCCCTGCGACATTGCCACAAAGTTCAAATATGACGTACGCTACCGCTGCGTGTGCAGTCTACGAAGTATTTTAATTAGTCTAGATCTGCTCTAGAAATTGTCAATAATACAAATAAAACAAAGTTAGATAAATCAAGTAGGTTGATAAAACCCCCTTGGATAAACCAAGAAAAAATAACCACATATTAAACACGGGGCTAGATCGGAGTAGAAAATAAACGCAGAATATTGCAACAGTCAACGTGGCCTTCTTCTGTGGGAACATACTTTCAAAGAAGCCGCTCCTTACCGTGCATGTGTCAATCAAATTGAGCAGCACGTGAGACCAGACCAGACCAAATTCTGGAGGTTTACAATGTAATTTTTCTACAAGTTTACCAGCACCGTAACAGTTACGTCAATCGTGTACTTACACACACTAAACAATCAAAAAAAAACAGCTGTTGATTTTATCGCAACGATATAAGTTTCATATTTGCGCTCAAATAACCCAATCTTCCACAACCTGTCCCACGTTCTGGACCCCACACAAACCGTGTACACGTCTAAATGTAATATGATATGCTAGTAGTCGCGTCGTGGCGAACTTTAGGAAGGTTGGAATATTTATAAACAGGTCACGTTCCACCGGAGGCGGGGCGGCGCTTGAAGTTCGGATGTAGATACTTACATGTAGTATCTGCCGGTCGAAGCCTGTTTACTTGGTAGTGAGACCGCCAGGATTTTGTACGACTACACTGGTCGCACTGGACATTCCTTGTTGTTCATTCTGAAACTGAAAGACTAGTGTACTTACCTATCAGTTCGGAACATGATTAACTTGTCTTCACTTTCATCGATAGATAAGAAATGCAAACACAGACTATTGTAGCTATTTACAGTGGCAAGTATCGTGTAGTGTGGGCGAATTTGATATCGCTACACCAGCGTACAAATAATGCAACAACAGAAATAGGACACAAATAATTCAACATAGAGTCGGTAGGTTTTTTTCGGGTGGTCCTGACACTGGCCGCGGTAGCGGGCCGTCCTCGTCACGCATGGTCAGACAGAAGCAGAATTTACTCCATGTTTTCTGATTTAGAAAAACACATCTTGCCATTCTTGGGAAAAAAACAATTTATTTGATGTTTTCTTGTCATGTACGTATAAGATTCAAACTTGCACTACACAGTCGGTTCCTCAAAATTGTAGCAAATCTTCCGAGAAAGAACGTGGTAGGTTAGGTAGCGGCGCGGGTGCGAGGTCGCACCATACATTTTGTATCTTCGGAAGGATTTTTTCCGGTACGTGACCCTGGCGCTAGCCACGGCAGTGCCGAAAGATCGGGGTCCAGTAAAAGCATACTTTGCCATATATTCTGCTTAAGAAAAAGACACCTTTGTGGAAATTTATTTCTTATTCTTTAATTTTCACGTATCAAATTTAAACATGTGCGGAACAGTCGGTTTCTCAAAATTGTAGCAAATCTTCGGAATGATTTGTTCCGGTACGTGACCCTGGCGCTAGCCACGGCAGCGCCGAAAGATCGGGGTTCAGTAAAAGCATACTTTGCCATATTCTGCTTAAGAAAAAGACACTTTTGTGGAAATTTATTTGTTTTTCTTTAATTTTCACGTATCAGATTTAAACATGTGCGGAACAGTCGGTTCCTCAAAATTGCAGCAAATCTTCTAGAAATATCGTGGTTGGGAGCGGCGCGGGTGCGTTCTAGACTGCGAGGTTATGCGTTAGTTCAGAAACAAATTGGGAAATTGGGCGTGATACGTTCTCCGCCCTCCGCGCGGGGGTCTGCATATGAAAAGAAGCCGATTTCTGCCAAACCCCGAACTTTGGACGGCACGGGCGTGTCTAGAAAATGTTTATGAAAAGAAGAGGCGTGTCTGAAATCTATTCATTGATCGTCTAAAAGCGGTTAGACGTGATTTCATGCATATCAGACGCGGGTACACACATATCTAATCGCGTTTTACCCGAGAATTGCACGAGTTTTAATCGCGATTTACACGAGATGTAATCGCGACTTGCACGACTTTTGCACGCGATTAAATCGCGTTCAGACCGGACCATAAACGTAGTCGGTACTGTAACTTTTTAATTTGTTTGGTTGGTGGTTAATTTCTGTGTTTTGATAGAGAATTTACGGAAGTAAGCGACTGTGTGTGTAGCATGTGACCTCGATGTTTTCGTCTTTGTTCAGCGCAACATTTCAAGATTTTTGGAAGGTTAAAGATGGTCTAAAACGAAAAGGATATATTTTTTTACGAGTCCAGTGCCGAATCACTTGTGTTCCGGTATTTTGGGACCTGAACCGAAACGTTTTTGCAAGTCCAGAACTGGTCCTGCGTACCGGTACGCATCCCTAGTTATGTTTGGGTCATAGAGCTAGCGGCAGGGAAATCCGTGATGCCTCGTCCGAAAAATAGTGAATATTAAGCAAAAATACAGCGGAAATATGGGCAGAAAATACCAAACTTTCAATATTTTTGGGGTCCCTGGTTAGTAAAGAAAGCCCCAATTTGAAAAAAAAAATAAACGTACCGTCTAAAATAAGGACGTACCGGGTGGATTTTGAGGCGGAAAAAAATAAACGTACCGGTACGTTTATTTGAGAGGTGAGAGTAAGGCTATAATTAGCATTATCTATTTTAAATCATACTCTTCTCTACAAAAATTACTTTTTGAATGAATTGCATGTATGAAAATCCATTCTTTTGAACAAGCCAAAAATAAAAAGTATACTTTTTGTATACCTCCATTTTTCATGCAAGTAACAAGGCCAACAAAATTCACAAAGCCAACAAATAGTACTTTCATTTCGTAAAAAAATGGTACAAGGTCCCACAAACATTTTCCTTTGCCATGTTGCCCTCTTGTTTTTATAACAAAAAAAAAACTTACAAATTCAGGATTTCCAGACAATTTCACTGTAAATACAGTATCGCTATCTACACACAAAACACAGGTACTTGATGGCATACTTAATTGCTAGACAACAATGTTTTACAACTTATCATTAATTATTCATCGTAATTACGGCAATGATTTACGACGACCCACCCAATGCTTCTAGGAAATAAAACACTGGGACACACCTGTGACAAATCATTCTAAATTACTGTAAATGTATTCAAGTTTGCGGGGATTTAATTTTGCCGTAGCTGTAAAAAGGACATTTCGCGGTGGTATCAAATTCGCGGTAGCACCACGCACTGTAGTCTCTTACTGCCATGGAAAAATATTCGCGGTAATTTTAAGTTTGCAGTAAAACGGCCACCGCGAAAACCGCAAACATTAAACCAACGTGAAAGTTTCTGCATTTACAATATTACAAAATACAGTTCAAACTAGGTGAAATAAGCAAAAGCAAAAACATTTGTATATATACATGTATTCACTACAAGTTTGACAAAAACTTAACTAATTAATACACGGGTCAAAACCTGCTGAGAATAAGGAATTTCAAATTCTTCAATTCAATATAAACGTCTTCCAAAATTGCTGAGTCAAGAAAGCAGCATGTACCATTTTTAAAGCCTTTGGTTTGGTATGACTAGGGACGGGGATCGAACGAACGGCATTCTGACTACGAGACAAACCCTCTACCCACTTGACCATTGGTCCATTGCACCAGCTAGTTGATCAAAGAAGTTTGATTTTTGTCCACTTCCTTTCAACTTTGAAAACAATTAAAGGTAATATTGGTTTATCTGACCTTCAATCTTCCAAAGATGTGAAGCCAACTGAACTTCCCTTTCGTGAAGTTACGTATCACTGTGTTTCAGTTATTCTTCTTGATTTATGAATAGAAAGTTATCATTTTTCTTTTGGGGTTACAAATAGAAATGTTATCTTACTCGCGGACACAATATCTCAGAGTCAGAAGGAGGTACACAACAACTTCCTGTCTACGTAAAAAAAAAACTTCAAAACAAAAGTTAGTCATGTTGAAATACCATATACAGGAAACAACATTTCTGGGTCAACACCTAGAGCCCCCCCCCCCCCCCCATCAATATTAGGGTGGCATTGAAAAAAGGCTACATTAGGACAAGGACAATCTTTACAATGAAGACTTCTTGTCATAAATCAAGTATTATAATCTTTATACTAGCCTAATGTTCTAGAATAAACTGTCCTTGGTTAGACTATAAGCTCAGTACTGTTAAATGTTTTATGCTAAGTGAAAATGTCACCACCCCCCGAGGACAATAAATGGTACAGCCCACCCAGATGATACTGTAACTGCAGAAACTTTCGCGGTGGTTTAATCTTCACGGTTTTCGCGGTGGCCGCTTCACCACAAACTTAAAACCACCGCGAACATTTTCCATGGCAGTAAGAGACTACAGTGCATGGTGTAACCGCGAAACCACCGCAAAAAGTCCTTTTTCCTGCTACCACGAAATTAAATCCTGCAAACTTACATGTGTAGATGCATTTACAGTAACAAAGATGGCATACAATGTACTTTACATTTTGTATCTTTAAAACAAAAAACACAAGTATTTAAAACACCGAAAACCTGAAACCTTCAATAAAAACTACACATATATTTCATAGTGTAACACAAAACACCACAATTTCAAGACATCAACTCTCACAATTTTGCTGGGTGTCATAATAGTTCCACATTAAAAAAAACACATTGTTATTGAGGCCTTCTGAAGATTGTCTGAACACCTGAAATATCTGAAGTGTATGTACCTCAGGAAAACTGATGCTGCGTTGGCATATCTCTTAAAATTCATGTATTATTTCTCATG
This sequence comes from Branchiostoma floridae, assembly GCF_000003815.2. Taxonomy (NCBI): domain Eukaryota; kingdom Metazoa; phylum Chordata; class Leptocardii; order Amphioxiformes; family Branchiostomatidae; genus Branchiostoma; species Branchiostoma floridae. Next base: position 4,513,659 of record NC_049988.1, on the reverse strand, counting down.
TGGCAGTATTATGGCATCCAATGAAATTATGAATGTTTATACTGTAAATACAGAAACTTTAGCGGTGGTTTAATGTTCGCGTTTTCGCGGTGGCCACTTCAACACAAACTTAAAACCACCGCCAACATTTTGCGAGGGCAGTATGAGACTACAATGCCTGGTGTTACCGCAAACTTAAAACCACCGCAAAAAGCCATTTTCCCGCTATCGCGAAGTTACAATGTTTGTAAATCCCTGCGAATTTTAATGCATTTACACTGTAGCATTCTTACAACCATTCAATCTAAGCGGCAGCAAAAACTCCACTTACATTCCACCGAGACATATTTCATCTCAATAGCAAGTAAAATAATGATATGTTTATTGCAAGTTCTTGCCCGAGGGCTAATTGCAGGTACAAACGTAAATAAGGAAAATACAAAGGTGCTAGGAACTACATTCCATGACTATATGCTATGCTAGTGTACATTATACTGGTTTTGTTGGGTAAAAAGCCTTTTCTTGTCCTCAACTGTGTTTCCTAAAGAAATGTCTGATAAAAACAGGCAATAAATGCCTTCTAGGCATGTTAGGACAATGAGGTCACTCGTACCATAGTTCAAATAACACCTTGCAGTGTTATGTAGACTACAAATGACATAGGTGTCCTCAGAAATGGGACACCTATGTCATTTGTAGTCTGTAAAATGGGACAGAACAGGCTTTTAGCCAGGCATGCGTCAACGCGTCATCTGGACGTACTTTTCTTAGAATAACAAGAAATTTGATGCTCCTGGACGCCCTATACTGGGGAGAAAATCCTCTGACATGCATGAAATTCTGATTGACCAGGGATGCTACCAGGTCATCTGTTGTCACAGTCTTCTACTGTGACGTCTGTAACAGTATTCTTGCCTCTTTGGATACCTTAGAATGCACTATTTTAACTTAAAATCATCAAAAACTCTGCCCCATGGAAGGTGGATGCCCCCAGACCCCCCTACAATAGTCACTTTTCGCGACTCACCAATAAGTTTGGACTCCCTATTATAAAATCCTAGCTAAAAGCCTGGGACAGAATGTCATTTGGAACATTCTTCATTGAATCTAATATTCTTTCCAAGAAAAAAATGCAGACTAATTTAGTAATTGACCGGAAATAATTTTTTCTTAGAAATTTCATTGCCTTCTGCGAGAAGGAGTGCTATTTGGGTCAATTTTCTGCGAAAATGAAGATGTGAAGTGGTGCAATGGAACGACTAGGGTTTATGACAGTTTCAAATTAAACAAAAAAAGTCTTTATCATTTTAAGTGACAATTGAAATGTTGCATATAGGCTGTAATACTAGTGTTACAACCTTTTTGATTTACATATGTAACCTTATACACATTTCTATGTGCACTGAGCAACCACAGTCAAAAATTAGTTGTACAGCTCCAATTTTGGTGCATAAAAATACATAAACATATACGTATACATACCCAGTTTTTAGAGTTTATAATACAAACACACAGTCATATGTACATTTTGTACGAAGTGACATGTAAATGTCCATTTCACATACCTGTTGTGCAACCAATTGTGTTAAATTGTAACACATGACCATTCTGACAACTGAATGAACACACTGGACTGACGTGTCACCAGACAATGCAGGGCTCGAAATACCACCTGCATATATGCATGTTAGTGCAGGTAAAATTGGAGCTGTGCAGGTATTTCTGGTGTCTACCTGCACCTAACCTGCATTGGTTTATGTACTGGGTTTTATACATAAATGCCCTAGGATGTAGGTGTATATAGATTGCTATTAGCTGCATCAAATGTTACCACCTATAAAGAATAAAAGAATTAATAGCAATTGTTCCTGAACAATTTTTACTATGATCCATACTTCCTTAATTCAGAGTGGTGCAGGTAAAATTTTTCTGGTGCAGGTAATTTTCAATGTTACCTGCACCAGTGCATGTATGCAGAAAAAAGTATTTTGAGCCCTGCAATGGCACAAATGTCTCATACCCAGGGTTCTCCCCCAAATTTTTTAGTATAGTGGAGGGGCAGGCAAAAATAACACGAACCAACACTGAGCTTTCATGAAAATGCAGATGGTGTCAACTACTAAAAGTATGATATATTACAATATTCCTTTGTTATGAATTGGCAAAACGACTATTGTTTTGATCATCGCCCATTCAAAAGTTTTTGCAGACAATGTTGACTGGAAAAGTGATGTCACTTGGCATAAAAATCTGTGAATTCTTATTAATTTTAGCAAAATTAACCAAGAAAATAGGGAAGAAACTGGGCTAAGAGTATAGTGGAGGGCCTCCGTTATTCCATCCTCTGGGGAGGACTCTGCATACCAAAATTATACCTTGAATTCTACATCTCTTTCAAGTCAAAACCACTTCACGAGATCATACTAATAATAGTCATATCAACCTTGTTTTTACTTTTACTTAACAAGATCATCCAGTGTCACTAACGAAAGTCGCCTGACCGTGTCCAAAATTATATCGAGTTGCTTCAAGAGTAACTGCTTTTTGGCGCATCTTATTTTTCAGGGCTCAAAATGCATTTGTGGGATTAGGTGCACTGGTGCTAGCCTGATTAAATCTCGCTTACAGCAGCCCGCCAAACAGTTACAGCCCTGGACAGCGGAGTTTGTGTTACACAGACTACACTGGTGCACCCAATCTAAAAAATTAGGTGCACGACATATAAGGCCCAATCTACACACAGTTTTTACCGATATCTGTGGAGATGTCGGGAGGGATCTAGAACGTAGGGGGCCGGACACCCATGGCGCTTGCAGTCATAATCATATAGCGCGATTTTCCAAATGGCGTTATATGCTAATGAGCCTTCCCGAAGTCGGGAAGCATCTACACGCGCGCGAAGCTGTCGGGGACCCCTGCTAAGCTATCGGTAAGGTATCGTACGAATGGTCTGGACCTTGCGGGAGAAATTTTCCCGATATAGTAATGGCGATATAGTAGTTCCATCTAGACGATGAAAAAACGCTGTCGGCGAGAGGTTGTAAGCTCGCCGATATCGGGAAAAACTGTGTGTAGATCGTGCCTAATAAAGTAGAATGTCAAAAAAAACCTACTAACTTACTAAGGCCCCGTTGATACTAACTTAGCCTTGCAAATCGGATTCAGGTAAGTTCCATTAATTATAGTTTATATAATAGATCTATTTCTCACTATGATGTGATTGCACGATAGTAGTAAAAAATCACATCCAACAGCAAACTGGTTCGAACTACATTCAACGCCCACCTCCCCACGCCCCCTCCCCTATCTGTTTTTACTACCTTACTTCATTTTACTTTGTATCGTCACTAGATCATGCTGTACTTAAGGTCTCATTGATGTATTACTCCGCGAGTGGGTACCCTAAAAGAGATCCGAGCCAAAAATGAACGGCTGCACGGACGCATGTTTTTAGCGGTGAGAAATTCCCTTTTAGCCAGCGGAACTGATCTCAAAAGTTTTGATGATTGGTGAAAGCTTATTTGTAACTGAAGAAATTAGCAGGTAAAGTTTTGCAGCCGCGCGCTAGGTCGGAGGTACACAGTCGTGGGTTCTGAGTGGTGCGGTTGTACACTAGCAGCGAAAAAGTGCCTTTTGTGGGGATTGACTAATCGTAGTTTGTAATTGCTATAAAAAAAAGTTCCTACGTATAGTTTACGTTGGCAATTTTTTCCCACGATATAGGGTAAATGTGCTCGACATAGAATGAAAAATCTGCTGAAATTTCACGTAGCTTCATTAGAAATGCGCCCATTCAAACCACGAATTATAACATAGAAGTCTATGGGAAGAAGAAACTCATCAATGAGACCTTAAGGAATGCTCACAGCTAGATGCGCAAAGGTTAGGTGTGACAGGTCGTTAAATGCACTATGACAAGCTGCTACTACACAGTGTGCCACCGAAGGGGGTGTGTTACGCCAAAGGGCGGTTATACCGGCTATACAGATATAGATGAAAAAGCTGGTGTGTTACGCCGAAGGGCTTTTATACCAGCTATATATGGATACAAAGAAACAATGAAAGGCTGAACAAGTATTTCAGTTTTCATACAACAATAACATATGATTGTGCAGCTAAAAATATCATACCACTTCCTGTGTATGCGTGGACTACACAAAGCACACAACAAGGTGACTTGGGAAAAACAGCTTACATAACTCATTAATATGCATTATACAACATTCCTCACAAAGGGCGCGTGGGACCACTTTTTGAACTTCAGAGGTAGAGCCTACACTCAGTACATTACTAGATTTGTTTCTATCATTTTTAATCATTTTTCCTCACAAATTTCTTCTTGGGGAAATTTTGCTCAGATTAGTCCATTTTTCCACCAGAGGGGAGCACAAATATTTTCATAGTTCACATCTGGACAGTTTTTGTTTGTTTGTTTGTTTTTACTTTTGCCATTTTTGCGGTGTAATTAAAATGTCCCCCCCCCCACCCCCACCCCCAACAACCTAAATGAAACAGTCCTGCCTGATATTATTGGCTGGACTGAACCACTTGGACAGGGGTGTAATTTTAATTTTGAAAGGCATACCGTTTCCTGCAAAAATGTGACAACCAAGAAATCACACTTGTTGTGGCCTCAAAATGAGTAAAACTAAGACACTAACAGATTTGGCTCATTTTTGGTGGAATTGCCAGAAAAATATCATAAAATCTTCAAACCATGTTCTATTAAAAATTAGCATTTCAAGTTCACCTGTGTTGGTGGGTAAAAATGTATCAAGCAGTTGAACGTTAGTCTAACTGAAGGCAAAGTATGGTGCTTTTTTGATAGTTACAACTTAGTAGTGAAATGGGGCTTTGCTAAGGCCCATGTCCTTGTATGTGCATTTAGTATACCTGGTCATTCCTACTTTTCTCGACAAGTGAGTTGTGTTCTTTTGTGTGCAGGGGTTTGACACTTGGGGCTTAAGGTCTCGTTCTGGTATTACTCCGCTGGTGGGCACTCAGAAGTATTCCCTCCGAAATATGAATGGGGCCCCAAAATCGTGTGTTTATGTAGATGATAAATTGCCTTTTATCGCTCCCATGTCATATCGAAGGATTTGAGATGAAAGGTTGTATATTTCTGACAGGATCGGTTGGAAAAGTTTCGGCATTTGGGCGATTCTCGGACGTGTACGTTTGTTTGTCCTGAGTAATGTGGTCAGCGGGTCACTGAAGGAAAGCCCCACTTTTTGGATAGTATTTATGTGCAGTTATAGATGTTATAAAAATCGATTGTCCGGTCAGATTTTGGAAACAATTTTTTTATTGATTACTGGATATGTGATCTTGAAATAGAAATTAAAACGTCTGCGGCCGAACTGTTTCTTTATTGGATTTTCGCCCATTAAAGTTGCATAATTAAGCATTGTTATAAAGGGGACGGCATAAGTCCGGTATGAGACCTTATACCTGAAAATCAAATATATAGGGCAAATGACTTAACGTCACCAACCAAAATTACAAGTGCAGTCCCTTATCACGTGTCCGAACTGGGGCCAACTCTAGACATTGCTAGAATTGAACTGGGGCCAACTCTAGACATTGCTAGAATTGAACTCCGTACCACAGATCACAAGAATTTGATCCAAACGGCCATGCAATTGGGTTGCTTTACCGCTTGTGCCACACAGACATCACCACACCTCAATGTTGAATTCTTCCTGACCAGATTTTCAGCTGCAGTTTTTACTAACACTACAAGTACAAAACTCTCCATTCTTAGTCAAGAGGTCAAGCAAGGATTAGTGATCCCACTCAAGGGGTTAAACCTCTACAAGAGTACTTCAGATTGACATTGGCCTCCTGCATATTCAATAGCCATGTAGTATTGACCTGATAGGGATACAAAACAACATGACGGCATAGTTACAGCTATGGATTACTGTAAATGCAGAAATGTTCGCGGTGGATTTATGTTCGCGGTTTTCGCGTTGGCCATCTCACCGCGAATTTAAAACCACCGAGAATATTTTTCCAGGGTATTAAGATACTACAGTGCATGGTGCTACCGCGAAATTAAAACCACCGCGAAAAGTCCCTTTTCCTGCTAACGGGAAATTAAATCCCCGTAAACTTAAATGCATTTACAGTACTGTAAATTCATGTAATTTTGCTGCCCTTAAGTTTTACAGCATGGTAAAAAAGATAAGAGTTTGCAGTGTTTCTGAACACAGAGTTGAAACATCCGAAGTATTTGTAGTGAAACACAGAACATATGGTTCCAATGTTTTCTGCAAAGTTTCAAAGTACTGCAAAAATTTGTCTCGATTTACAGTAAGTTACATCAGCTTGACATGTTTCAATTTCGGGCAAGTGAAAAGTTAGTTCGGGCAAGTAATATACTTGCCCGATAGGACATTTTTAGAAAAGTTGTCCAACCCTGAAAGTGCCTTTCTCGTCAAGGCAGCAATGCCGAGAATTGAACCCCTAACCTCCTAACCCGGTGACCAACAAGTCGATGATCGAAGCCAGTGCTTGCTATGAATCTATGATTCAGACAATTTACAAAATCGCTCAGAATAGAAAAGACGTACATGAAAACAGTATGTATAGTTTTGCATTCTTCCCAGAACTGTAGCACCACCTTTGCTAGATATTTGAATTTTAAAAATATGGTATAAGACTTTCAATATCAAAATTTATCCGAAAGACAATAAATCTTTTTGTTTGTTACTGTAAATGCAGAAACGTTCGCGGTGGATCAATGTTCACGTTTTTCGTGGTGGCCGCTTCACCGCGAACTTAAAACCACTGCAAACATTTTTCCATGGCAATAAGACACTAGAGTGCATGGTGCTACCGCGAACTTACATTTTTGTAAAACCAACGCGAAAAGTCCTTCTTCCCGCTACCGCGAAATTAAATCCCCGCGAAATTAAATGCATTTACAGTATACTTCACGCTTAAAGCATGACCCATACTACCGCAATATTGATGTACTTTAACCTTTGACCTCTGACCTTCCAATGGCCCCTAGAGGGGTTGGCTCAGGCCAATATAGCCACATGGTCTATATAAAGGCCATTGATTGATTGATTGAATATTTCAATATTGAGATTGAATATATAAACAGGACTTGTTCTAGTTCCTGTACCTTTCTTTGAAAAGCCACTTTTCAAGGTGACTATATAATATTTTTAGAATGTAGTCTTTTGATATTCACTAAAATGGCAATTTATCTTGATCGAGAACAAAAAAACAAAAGTTGAAGATTATAAATTCTGAATAATAACATTCTCATATTACTGACATCTGTCCACAGTTGAGATATATATTTTTTTAATGTAAAGTTTATTGCGAATTCTTGCCCATGGGCTAATGGCAGGTAACATGAGAGATTCAAACAGTGTAAAAACAATACCACAAGTGTCTAAAACTAGTAAAGGCTAACTCTAGATCCAATCATATACATCAAAATGTAAACATCTTTTTGGTAAACAGGTCTTATCAAAAACAGAAATATGCAAATCTATGTGGGTAGGTTGTGAAAAAACTAAGTTTATTTTTTCAGACAATCAGACAGAAACAGGATGCTTTCGAATTTGAACACAAAAACCTTTTCCGTTTTGTATACATTTCTTGTATCGATACACGTCATCATTGCATAACTCATGATAACAGGATATCAAGTATTTTGTATGCATATCAAAATATTACGCACAACTGCAAAACCAGTTTTCTTCTTAGACAAGTCCGAAAAAAGGACATAAAGAAAAAATTAGTGAATTAGAAAATGAACACAGGCATCCACACGTTTTGGTGCTTACCGGTCAAAGAAATAGCAAGAGCGAAGTAGAGTTTATACTAAATCATAGTAATTTCTACCAAGTTTCTACTGTGACACATACACAGACAGTTACCCTTGTTTACATAAAGATAGGATTTTAAAATCCCTATGCACAACGATTCATATCACTTTGACATATTGCTCAGATGCAGTCATAAACAGGGCTCGAAATATTACCTGCATATGCACGTTAGTGCAGGTAAAATTGGAGATGTGCATGTATTTCTGGTATCTACCTGCACCTAACCTGCACTGGTCCATGTACTGGGTTTTATAAACAAATTTCCTATTGATGTAGGTGTATGTGGATTGTTATTAGCTGCATTGACTGTTACCACCTATGAAGTTTAAGATAATAAAATAGCAATGGTTCCTAAACAATTCTAGTATGAGCCATACTTCCTACATTTGTAAGTTAAGAAGGTGCAGGTAAAATTTGTCTGGTGCAGGTAATTTTCAATGTTACCTGCGCCAACTTGCAGGTATGCAGAAAAAAGTATTTCGAGCCCTGATAAATCACAGGTTGCACCTGGGCAACCTTTAAATTTTCCCCAAGGTTGCCCTAAAGGTGATTTGATTATACTTCAAAGTTTTGCTGAGTCACTATGTGCCAATGATTAATGGTACACTGATCAAAATGGACATTAATAGGTACATGTACATATCTTTAGGCACACTTTGAGGAATGGCAAATGCTAATATGGTACAAAGACAAGCAAATCGCAACCCAAAAAGAAAAGCTACACAAAATTGCAAGACTACAATTTGTTTAAAGTCTGATTTTTGCCAAACCTGGCAAATTGCATATGTTAATATTCAGGGGCATAAAAACATGACACTATTGCATAACACAAACATTTAGAATAGAAGCAGTTAGCTTGTATTTATTGTTACCACCAAAAATTAGGGAATCGCGGTACTGTTTGTTAACTCAGGAACTATGAAATAATACTATAACAAAAATGTATTGAATTATGACTCTAAATCAGTGTACAAAATACTTTTCTGGGCCAGGTTGCACAGTGTGCAACCTTGGGCTAAAACTAGGTAGCACATCTGAATTTCACATTGCACCACCTACAATTCACTAACTTCTGAAAAAAATACCTGCATACATACATACATTACCTTTTACTATCATATTACTATTGGTCCATTTTTTCTTCCAAGTAAATTGACAACAAAATCATGTTCTGAGGCTCAAAATCTAGGTTGCACACTGTGCAACCTGAGTTAAGAAGTAAGTTGCACCAAGCAAAAAGTGGTTGCAATGTGCAAGTGTGCAAGTGGTATTTTGCACGCTGTAAACATTATAAAAGATTTGTTTTTATCCAGAATATATCATTAATTCTGCCACCTAAGTCAGTTGTGCACCTATAATCCTAATATCACGACTCAACTATTGAACCAACAATGGGCTCTTTATTTAGATTTGCAAATTGTATGTACTTATTCATATTGAAATCAGCTATGTGTATAATAATATCCAGCTAAAATGCATGTAGTGCCTGAGGCTATACATTAACTATAATACAGGTGGATATTATATATCCTCTTCCTGACACGACGCATTAATTTGAAACATTAATTCCGAGGGAAGATAATACGGACGGTCGTGAGTCGACGCCGCCGACATGAAAAGAGGGAGGGGGCGTAAGGGGTCAGCTGTGATACCTTTCTTTCAATTCATATCAGCGCCTATACAGGAATGAGTACACCCACACACCTTTCCGTGAAACCCCAACGCGACTTCCTGGTGCATTTCTAGTACTGTACTAACATACAAGTACCTGAATCATCATCAATTGCTAACTTCAGTCTCCAGCAAATGCTAAATGGGATGCTGAAAAAAAATTGGTCAAAATTTGCCAAGAAAATTTAAAATAATTTGCCAGGAATAAACGAATAAGTAGGCCATAAGGCAAAAGGCAACATGTTGACAATTGTTTTCCATATGTAGCTTTTTTTTCACAAGCGGTAGCAAGCCCCAAAGTTGTGCCCTTGGGAAAGGCACTTTACTACTACTAGTTATTTTGTCACTTGACACAAAAAATGAAAAACCAAGCTTCAGTAAGAGATATCTACATGGATGGAATATAAAGCTAGAGGTCCTGTATCTGATGAGAGCATGTTAAAGACCCCACCACACTTATTGAAAAAAGCGGTGCCCGAAAAAATACTTTTTACAGTCAGGTTGTCCAAGTGGCAACCTGAGTCAAAATCCAGGTTGCACCAGCAACATTTCAGGTTGCCCCATTTTTAAGTTGTCACTTCCTTCAAATCAGATGCTTATCCATTATCTTTTCTTCCAGTTATATGTGACAATGTACATGTAATATGTTTTCTGTTATCACAAAAAAAACAAGGTTAAGCACGTAGGTAGGGGGGAAAGGCAGTGCTCCAACTGCAAAATTTGAGGTTGCACAGTGTGCAACCTGGGTTTAAAACTATGTTGCACCAAGCAAAATGTGGTTGCATTTTCAAGTGGGCAAGTGGGTATTTTGAGCACTGAAAGAGTAAGGTTCCATCCCAGTATGAGTGGATGAAACCTTACAGGCTTGTCTAACGCAGCTTGAACTTACTACATACAAACCTGGTGCTACTGGTACATCTAATGGCAGTTCACAAACAAACATGCGAGAGACTACAATGAGGCCATTTTCTGAGAAACGTTTTACAATGACGGCAAACATTCCGCGAAACCACACAAACACAATGCTGCTCTGGTTATGGTTGTGACGAATTTAAAGCAATTCATTGAAAGAAGAAAAGAGCATCTTCGACCCAAATGCTTCCAATTATCAACATGACCACAAAAAATGTATACGTTCAAAATCCTGATATTCATAAACAATAAAACATAACATCACCATCATCATCTGCGCCTTAGATAGCATTACATTAGACAGATAGCATCTGCACTAGATACCATCTGCAAATCAATCTTTATTAGTCACTGCTGATGTCTGATGTTTGTCTCATTCTGTCCCACTTTCTTTTCATTCCCTCTGCTACGTTACTAAAGCTTTACTGACACTTTCGAGCTGTACGTTGAAAATTATGTTCCTGAATTCCAGAAAAGAAAAGGAGAAAAATTCTTCAATTTTCAACGACAAATCAAAAATCAAAAAGAGTTCAGACAAGTGGACCGTGTTTTACTTTCTTCCCATACTGAATTATTTAAGCCTGATTGGCATTTTCAGTCGGCTAGCCTGCTTGGTACTATAATGGGCAACCTTACTGTCGGCAAAGAAAAGGAGTAAATATTTAAGACATGTCAATTTTAAACTCAGGCATTTAGGAAACCTGCCAAAAAGGCAGTCTTCTTATTTTTACCTTCTCCATAACAATGTGTTGTTGATGATACTTGATAAGACTACAAACGTTCTCCCCTTCCTTGCCATTGTTTCAAGACAATATTCTTCTTGCTTGTGTCTGGGAATCGAACCCGGTGACCTAAAGTCACTGTGAGCACTGCCTTGGCACACATAAACACATCTTCCTTCTGCTCCGTCCTAAAAACATCAATGACTCCAGCCACTGGAGTATTTTTAGCAGCCCATCCGCTCCATCATTTGCTTATAGATCGGTAAACCTGGCTATTCCCATTGAGAAAGAGAGAAAAATCGCCGGCCAGATTTTTCTTTCGTCTCCCTCCAACCAAGGTTCTTGCCACACCTCCTAGCTAGTGAAAACCTCTCTTTCCGGCGATGGCGGATTTTAAAAATGTTTAAAAATCGCGACGATCGCTGGTCTTTAAAGCTATTCCTGCACGATCTGTGTTGTTTGACACCACAGAGAGCTCGTATAGAGCTGGTAGGATGGAAGGGTTACCGCACAAGCTGTTTAGTAGGCAAGTCACCTACGCAAACCCGGTCGCTCGCGGACTCGAAGCGACTGGAAGTGGGTCTGATCGGCCCAGGTACCGAGGGGTGTGTGTACATACAAAAATCAACAAATACAGCCAAGGCGGACAATTTATCGTGCCGATTACAACTTACCGACGGGGGTGATGATGTTGAGAACCGATCCACAGGCTTGTCGTGTTGGCTAGAGCCGTAAGAGATGCAGTACGGCCAGATTTCTGCGGGATATCACCGTAGCTCCGACACAGCCTCCGCCATCTTGCCCACATTCAAACACCTTTGTTTAGAAAAGAGACTCGCTCACGTGATCCGCCCAGGCCAATCAGCGTGAAGGTCGATGTGCTAAAAATAGACGAGGCTCAGTCCCATTTAGGCCGGCAAGTTGAGTAGTATGAAATGATCATGGCCCATCACATTTTCTAGGAGGATGGATCAATCAAGTTAAACCTCCTTGGACCAACCAATCGTTGCTTGTATTGCATAGCCGTTAAAGAACATGTTGGTGTTACACACCAGGATTGTACTGAAAAGTACAATCTGCATATCTGCACATTTGCTAGACTCGATGAATCAGTTATTTGCAAATCCATGCCCGTAGGCTAATGATAAGGGTACAGACAGTAAAAAGTAACAAGTGTCTATTCTATACAGCTATCTATATACATGATTCTACATTGTTTACTGGGAGGTTTGACTTCTTCTTTGGAGGCAGTGGCTGATGAAAAGTCCCACGTCTTTAATGATTAGTGGGTTCTGTGATTTTAACAGGAATATAGTTTTTTGGAGGTCTACCAATTGGTGAATTATGAAAAGTTAATCTATTGAATATGGAAACAAGAAGATACTACAATTTAGCCCCTGACCAAAGGTTCTGCCCATTTTGTCCAAAGCAAATTAAAAATGAAGTTCACTTCGTCATGTAGTGCCCTCCTATATATGATATTTTATGCAACAAGTTACTCACAGAATTTTATCATCCTATATTGTTTAATTAGAATTTTAAGATTCATTTTACATTCTTTGTGTGCATGTGCGTGTGTGTGTGTGTGTGTGTGTGTGTGTGTGTGTGTGTGTGTGTGTGTGTTGTTTAAAGTTGACTATATACAAATGTCACTGTAATTTTTGTTGTGCCAATAAAGCTTGTTATGATGTTTGACACTCATGACCTCAATGAAAAGCGGCCTGTAGGACGATTTGAGCTTCTCGTGAAGAAATAACAAAGGTTCAAACAAACAAGCACCGGAAAGGACCCATCCTCTTCTCGGTAAGTGGGTGGGTTCTTTACGTACTCGACGTATTCGAGGTGTGGCTCTCCTCAAACAACGGAGGGACGTCATTGATCAAAGGCACTCATTTTCCCCTAAGCGAAATGAGGACATTCGTGTCATTACTTTACGTAAAGTACCTTTTCCAAGAAATGACTTTTATTTCACCTCCTTACTTTTCCATTACTAAAGGTCACAACTTCGGGGCATATCAGGGGGTTCCAACCCAGTACCTCTGGATATCTACTTCTTAGGTTAGTTAACTGCGCTCCACTACATTGCATTGAATGATTGGTCTATGTAAAGTCGGACCGCTAGAGTACGTAATAAAAAAAGCTGAAAACACAGTTTGTCGGACCCAGTATCTGCTTGGAGATATATCAATATCCAACCTTTAAATCAAGGCAGTGCGTCAGAAAACGAGGAAACAAGAGAAAATGCTCAAAATATTTCGCTCGGAAAGTTAACACCGTCACTAGATCTCACTAGTCTGGGTAACTGTTACCATTCAATTCGAATGACCTGCCCGGAAAAAAATTGATACAAAAACATGCATAAAGGAATCGTATCTAGACTAAACGCTCATAGCCTAGTATCTAGCCGTATAACATAGACCTCTAGGAGTCCTGAGTCTCTTCTGTCCTCTCTCGGGTATCTTGTGTCTTTTCTTGTCTCTTCTGCCTAAGACAGGACACAAGATATGACTGGATACCAGGCTAAAACCCTCAAACGGGAAGTTCTTCATCTGTGTCATCCTGTGTCAAAAATAGACACCACCACTATCTCTCTTGACGCCTGGGGATAGATAAAGATGTTTCTTATAGTAGTAGTATGTGAATAATGTGTTATCGAAATGATGAAAGACTTCAAGCTATTGAATGCTTACTCTAACGTCACTGGATTCAATAGGCCGCTACTGAATGCCGCATATCAAAGGCCCAATTTACACTTGTTTCTCGAATCTGTACTACAGTTGAAATGACAAGTGCAAATTAGGCCTAACTTTAAAAGTTCAAACAATAGAACTTTTTCCGCTCTTAGTCACAGAATATTTTTTGTAATATTCATAAGTTTCTATCAGGAATTTGGCTTACTTTCCTGACACAAACAAATAAACACGCAATGAACTTCGAGATCTCTGACGTCAGGACTAGCAAGGCCAAAAAAATTTGGATATAACATAACATAACAGTTTGTATTATATATATTTTAGCTAGGAGTTGTGGCGTAGCTAAATTGTCGAGGTCTAACCAAAATACGACAGTATTTGCCCCAGGCGCGGCCACTGTTTGTAATTCACCTTTATTCGCGGAGTAACCTATATCCGTTGTTTAACTATATCAAGTTGACAAGGATTGTTTTAAATGGCATCAAGTTTGAAATTAAAGATATTGTAATTTGAAACCACCATCCGTCTGCAAGATATAAATATTACTAAACACCCTGTTCTTAAAAACAGCGGATATAGGATACCTCGCGGAGAAAGGTGAATTAACGTTAGATATTTTGAGTAGTGACTCACAGCTCTACTCTTTTCGATAAGTGCGGCTCAACCTGAACTCCTCAAACACGGGACCCCCATTTGACGTCCTGTCCGAGGAATGGACTTCCATTTAATGTCCTATCCTAGCTTCGAAGAGAGAGCACTGAGTCGGCCCACCCAATTAATCTCCAAGCAGATTCAACATAAGCTGGAGAAGGACTTTAGCCGGCAGAGGAGTAAAATTGGCCGGCTAAAGTCCTTCCCCAGCTTAGTTACTGTCTTGCCACGGAGGAATCTGCTTGGAGATTACCACCCAATAATTTAACATAACATAATATAACAACGAATTGTTTGGGGGTAGCGTTAACGTTAAAACATAAAACAAAGCTATTGAACAGAAGCAGAAAGTGATGTTCTGCTTGTTTCATAATTGTCAGTGGTGCATTTTTTCTAATGGCACAAAATAGCCAACGTATTAAAATCATTTTGCCATTTTTGTATATGACCATCTTTACAGAATTACGCCTTCTGTGTTTTGAAAACAAACATTGTACGTTTCTGAACTTGACGCCCGAATAGGGTAGGTGTCACCCTGGGAGCCAGCCAGGACCGGGTAGCTAGCGAGTTTTGTTCGGGGAGCCAAGGCAGTCAGCCCGCCGATCTCACATATTAAAGCGCTCCGGGGAGTTTAAGCCTGAAGGAGTTATCGCTATCCTTGTCCTTGGATAAGGGCAGGTGGACCTCATTGGGCTTAAACTCCCCGAGGCGCTAACAGGAGATCGGGCGGGTCTGACTGTCTTGGGCCACCGAATAAACTGTCCTAGCTGCCCGGTCCTGGCTGGCTCCCAGGGTATTTAAAGTAGGTGTCAAAAATATAAGCCGTTGAAAGTCTCGTACGAAATGAGTGCCTTTTCGGGCATCCACGTCTCTAAATTCAAAACAGATGTATGGCCACTACCAATTTTCTCTCTCGTCTCAAGGGCGTTGGACCATAGCAAGTAAATTTTATGGACATCCTATGTAAGTGCAAAAATAATCAGATAGCACGAAAAAAACAAGATGGCTAAATTTCCAAAACAGACACCATAACAAGATTTGAAGCGACAAAACGTGTCATCACAACTAACAAAGACATTCATTCCTGTATTAAAGAAATGAACTATTGCGGTACACTGGTATCACTTGCCAAGCTGGCAACTACAGTCATGGCTTCCATATTTGGTGGCACTGTTACAACTATCCACCAAGTTTCTGCAACTATAGTCATGGCTACATCACTAGTGTCACTTCTACAAGTACATGTACGATTATTAGGCTACAACAGAACATGTTTGCCTATTTGGGTCTATCTGACCATTCCCGAAGAGGAAAAAAATTATTGTTTTTTTTTCTAAGAAATGAGGCGAAAATTAATGAGCACGATGATCTCGGTCAATTACGGCATGTGAGTTTCTATCGAACATTGATCTGGCATTCGGACTGTCTATTTAGCAGCCCGCTTGGACAAGTTGGAGGGCAACTTACACAAGGAACGGGAAACTTTCAAAGTTTTCATGCCGGGTATGAGTGGGAACAATGAAATGTTGATGAATAAACGCCTTGTTTAGAGACATGTGAGTCAGGTTTACGTCGCAAGGGGAATCCATACATCAATGAAACGACAGTATTTTTAACCAAAATCGTCATTTCTAACCCCAAATTACAGTGCAGAAATTGAGATAACATGTGCAATTTATTTGTACCGTATGGTACTAACTCTGTATGAAGTTTCGTTACAATACGACCATGCGTTACTGAAAGTTACACGAATACACGTGTTTTCAACTAACTAGAACCGTGTCACATGCCTTAATTGACCAGAGGGGGTGATCTGGCCATGATGGTCTCCCATTAGCCGTTGGACGTATTGCAGATAACATCCATAAAATTTACTTGCTGTGGCTTTATATAGAAGAGGCCTTCTTTATATAATGTCCTTGCTCGTCTGTTACGCCTTTTGATTGATATTAGATTCCTTCAAACGGACGCCGTCCTTATACCCCCCTCACATTAGGTGCGATTCGATCGGACGACGAGTCTGCGAGCTCTACATTACGAGGAGCATGACCCTGACGGGAAGGGGGAACTCTGCCATTTCTTCGTCGGCGATCGAATCGCGCCTAATGTGAGGGGGGTATTAGAAAACTCACCGCTTGAAATATGAATAGCTTGACTCGAAGCACGAAGGACGTTATGTAACAACCAAGGACGTTACATGCGATATAATATAATGTCCTTGGTAACAACGTTACATAACGTCCTGTACGTACAAATCCATGCATCTGCTTGGAGGTCAATGGCCTACCGGTCAACCGTCAGTCACCTGTCAACAATCGTCAACTGCGACTATGTCGTAAAGCTAGCATCCTATTCGAATCCAGGCTGGCGTTTTCACAGCTATCAAAGTTGCTGCGTTTACTTTTGTTGAGTTTGACTTCTCCTTTGAAGGTAGTGGTTAATAACTGTCCCATGATTTATGATATCCTCAGAGGAAATTTTACGTCATGTAAGCAGTAAGATATTATTTTTATAAACAGCGACCGTAATGCCGCAAGGCAATTAGCTGATGCAACATGTAGGTAACATGTTAGCACCCCCCCAAGCATACTGGTTGCCAAGGCGGATGTTCAGTATTGCAAGGAGGTTATATCAGATATAACCTCCGCTTGAGTATTGTAAGTTCACGGGGATTTGATTTTCCTATCGCGAACTTAAAACCACCTCAAACGTTTTTCCATGTAGTAAGAGACAACCTAAGCGAGGTCTTAGATCCTGAAAAAAAAAACGGGAAAACACACTTTCGAAAAACAACAGAGCCAAAACGTTTTTATTTTAGTAAGGAATCTACAAACAGATTTAGAAAAATAGAATAGAATAGAATAGAATAGAGTAGAGTAGAGTAGAGTAGAGTAGAGTAGAGTAGAGTAACGTAGAGTACAGTAGAGTACAGTAGAGAGCAGAATAGATTAGAATAGAATTGAATAGAATAGAATAGAATAGAACAGAACAGAATAGAATAGAATAGAATAGAACAGAATAGAATAGAAGAGAATAGAAGAGAAGAGAAGAGAACAGAATAGAACAGATAGAATAGAATAGAATAGAATAGAATAGAATAGAATAGAAAAGAAAAGAAAAGAAAAGAAAAGAATAGAATAGAATAGAATAGAATAGAATAGAATAGAATAGAATAGAATAGAATGAAATGAAATAAAATAAAATAAAAATAGAATAAAAATAGAATTAAAAAGTTACTCCGGATCGCGTTTGAAAAGCGTATTAAAGAATTTGTCATTTCATTATCTGCTTGGAGATTACCCATATGCCTCTTCAGTTTATAGATGCTGACATTTGTGCAGTGACGTCACAGCAAAGCGCTGACGTCACCGCCTACGTTTCCAAGAAGTGCTTTGCCGGCCGTTGCCACGCGTCCGCGTTGTTTGATTGATTGATTGATCAAACAGCATGCAAATGAGGCATCATAAAGGAAAGGGCTTCAGTCTATCTCCACCTGAAGAATTGGCTATGGAATATGTAATCTCCAAGCAGATCCTACGGCAGCATAAGATAGTATCAAAAGCGAGAGGAGTAAAGCCGCCTTTATCATAGGAGTGTGTTTCGCTACCTCAACATGGCAAATGTACACCTCTTGGCTGACTTCAATCCTTGGCCAGTTTAGTACTAATTTCAAGTTGGTACTATCTTATGCCATCGTGGGATCTGCTTGGAGATTATGGAATATGGGCAGTCGTCAGTGTTGCATTTTGCAGGGCTCAAGGCAGTAAAGATATAGTGCCAAATTAATGATCGTAAAAATCATCCTTCTTTTGGCCCTATCTAGAAACCGTTTTGTTAGAGGTACCGGTAGAGTCCAATAATTAAAAGTTTATTTGCAAGTTCTTGCCCTAGGGCTAATTGCAACATGAAACATACAGAATACATGGTAAATATGCATAAAAAAGACTTTGATATGAACAATGGTGACAAGTGGAAACAACGACTGGTCTAGCAATAATATGGACTGCTGCGAGCTTTGATCTAAGCATTTAGGGTTTGAATTCTTTTCTGGAAGCAGTGGAAGACGAAGCGTCTCACTTTTTCTATGATGAGTGGGTTATGTGACGTTAACAGGGTTATAGTTTTGTTTTTGTCAGGAAACGTAATGTAACCTGGATACCAGACCCTCGCGCTAAACTATAGCCCTTTCGCCCGGGGAAGGTCACAAGCTCGCCGGTCTCCACTGGCACCCAGAGCTAACTGGTACCCGGTCTCTGATGTATCTTTTCCGCGAGTCTGTGCTGTTTTTGGCGGCGGGGAAAGTTGTTTCCCGGACCGAAGAGATTTGTGACCATAGCACGGCGGTCTGGTACCGAGGCTAGCTTACACCAAGCTTTCTTCTATTGGTCAAAATTTGTTCAGATCACATAATTGATGCAACTGGATGCATTCATTAAATTACTGTGATGACCAGGGTGCGACAATAAACATGTTTTGTGCAACTTTGGGCATATATGCAATTGTGTATGCGCAATTGTTCTTGACGAAATCAGTTTCTTCGTGTGCATCTTGTGATGCGTACTGATTAAGGAAAGGCGAGAGTGAGAAAGAACATATACAGGTGTCACTGACGGAAGACACCGGATGGCTGTCTGAAACGCCTGATCGTCTCCATAATCATATATCCAGTTGCTTGAGTAACTGCTTTTTGGCGTAACATAGACAGGTATTGCAGTATTCTGCTGAAGCCTTATGGCAAAAGAAAAAGAAGAACAAAACAAAGAAGAAGAAATAAAAAAGAGAACACCAGCAAAACCAATTTTGGCGTAACATAGACAGGTATTGCAGTATTCTGCTGAAGCCTTATGGCAAAAGTCAAGAAAAAGAAGAACAAAAAAAAAAGAAGAAGAAATAAAAAAGAGAACACCAGCAAAACCAATTTTTCCCTTTCAGGAAACATATTAAAACTTCTATGTCTCAGTCAAATTCCAATTTTTTTCTTGACGTTAGAAATAAGTCATATTTGCCATAAGGAGTTACTTGGCAGCTTTTTAGTAAACCTTAAATCACAATGCAAAGACTTAAAATATCATCTTAAGGTTGACATTATCTTAAGAAAGAAACGCGCAAAGTATCTCTTTTCATCGTGTTACACAGTTATGTGCGAATACAACCGTTTGTTTTGTCCGCCTTGCGCAAAAAAACCGTTATTTTGAAAATCCTGACAGACAGACAGCCTATTTTGTCAGGGCTTCGCTACTGAAAGGTCAAAATCGCTGCGCTGGCAGAAAAGACGTCATCGTTGCCATGGTAACTAACACTGTAAGCCTTCCCGCTAATATCTGCACCCGCCCACGAACTGGAACCCAGAGTGCGAGGCACCCTGTTGAATTCTCGTCCCAGTAATATCAGCAAGATATCCGTACTGAATTAAGTCGTAAAATATCCAACAAAACCTGTCAAAACTTCTTTATGAAATAACTTTTTAGATTAAATCTTTCTTTCTTTCTTTCTTTCTTTCTTTCTTTTCGTTTTTATTGAGAATTAGATTAAAAGATTAGAAATATTTCGACAAATATAAAAAAAACATAGTCAAAAAACTTTTTCGTGCATTTTATGAATGAAAACGATAATCTATTAACAAAATTAATATTTTCCCTGTAAAATCACAAATGTTTTTTTTTTACAAACATGAAATAACGACCAGGCATTCGAAAATATGATCATAACGAAGGTATTTTCAAAAATCATAATTGGTCTTTGTATTTTTAGGAATCATAATTTCTCTCAGGCATTTGAGCCTTAACCTAAAAAAAATAACTTCAATGATAAACGATAGAAAATGATTTAAAACGAAATTTAGAATTAAAAAGGCACAATTATTTTGACAAATATAAGATAATATTCAGAACAACTATTAAATATAAGAAATGTAATAAAGTAATTAAAATTGGCTTCAATCATTTGAATTTCTTCATTTCTTCATTTCCCATTACCTCAGCAATATTCAGCCATATTCAACTCCAACCCACCCCCACCCGACCCTCGAACAAACCGCCCACTCACAGCACAACGCCACAGGGGATACCGCTAACATCATACAGCTATCATTTTTCATCGTCACGACGCTTCCAGGCTGGAAGTCATTAATATTCCTCGATCTAATCATCTCGGCGTGATATTAAGAGAGCGACCGTTTTAATAATGATAGCCTCTTCCTTCAGGTTTACACGCGCGTGTATACTGTAAATGCAGAAATGTTCGCGGTGGATTAACATTCGCGGTTTTCGCGGCGACCACTTCACCGCGAACTTAAATCCACCGCGAAAATTTTTCTATTGTGGTATTAGGCTGCAGTCTATGGTGTAACCGCGAAATTAAATCCACCGCGAAAAGTCCCTTTTCCCGCTACCGCGAAATTAAATCCCCGCGAACTTAAATGCATTTACAGTATTCAAGTCCGTATGAGGTCCGTATGGAGTTTTAGCCTCTACCAGGCTCCACAGGTCGCCTGGGAAAATAAGAAGAAATTGGAGAGACACATAACTACATGCCAGAGGAGTTAGCTGTCCGAGTAGTATGGTTTGCGACCAGCTAAAAGTGTGACTGAGAAGACAACGAACACAAAAAGCATAAAAAAGATTGTTTTCTTTCATATACAATTCGCTGAGAAAGAGCACGGCGAGAGCGCGGTTCTAATGGAGGATAGGGGTGGGTACCGGTACAGAAAATTCAGGTCCAGGTCCGGTTCAGGTCCAGAGGGTCAGGTCCAGGTCCGGACCTGAACCTGGACCTGATTCAGTATGTGAGAAGTTGTGAATGGGCGATACTCAAAACAATGGTCCTTTTTGCTACAAAGAAATCTGTTTTGTGGAGTATTTGACTCCCACTGGCGTTTTAAAATTTATCAGTATGATTTACTGTAAAACTTGGTCGAAATATAAACTATGAAGGAAGACTCCACTATACACACTCCAAGGTGGCTGACTGTGACCCACAAGCATATGGACTCGTCATGTTACCTTGGAAAATTCAGCGACTGGCACAATATAAGCAGTAAAAATTTGTTTTCTTTTCCAATAGGTCCAACATCCGGTCCACCGAATTTTTTCAGGTCCGGTTTTTCTGGACCGGTCCAATAAGAAAAACCGGTTTTGTACCGGTACACCGTACCGGGACCCACCCCTAGTGGAGGAGTATTACGAGTAGCAAGCTTGGTGTTGGGGATAGGGCTGGGTACCGGTACAGAAAATTCAGGTCCAGGTCCGGTTTAGGTCCAAAGGATCAGGTCCAGGTCCGGACCTGAACCTGGACCTAATTCAGTATGACTCATACCAATGGTCCATTTCACTACAAATACATCTGTTTGGTGGAGTATTAGACTTAAACTGGCGTTTTAAAATCCTACAACGCTATTTGCACCTGTGCGATTGGCTGTAAAACTTGGTAGAAATTTCTATAAACTCTACTCTACTTCGCTCTTGCTATTTTCTTCCACCTGCAAGCGCCAAAACGTGTGAATGCCTGATGAAATAATATGTTAATTTTCTTATCGGTCCAACATCCGGTCCACGTAATTTTTTCAGGTCCGGTTTTTCTGGACCGGTCCAATAAGAAAAACCGGTTTTGTACCGGTACGCTGTACCGATACCCAGCTCTAGTTGGGGACATTTTTACCTTCGCCGGAAGGTTATGTTTTCGGTTTTGCTTGTTTGTATGTAAACGACATGGTTGGAGAAGCTGTAGGTGGATATGTTCATGATATTTTTTTTCATCGAGGATTAGACAGATATGTGGCAGGCTGATAGGATTCGGGCCTCCCAGCGGTTTGCTAAGGTACTGCAGCGGAGCTTCAGGTTTGGGATCTTTTAGGTTTGTTATCATGATTATATATAATGTACGATAATTATACACGCTCATGCACATACACGCACACACACACACACACACACACACAAACGTAACACATAAACACACACACACAAACACACCAGTCACAGATATACACACACACAAATACACACACACACACTCACTCACATACACAAACACACACATACACACTCACGCACACAGAGACAAACACACAAGTCACACACACACAGACAGATAGATACACACTCACATTCAAAGGCACACACACAAAGACACACACGGACACATACACAAGTCACACGTTCACGCAGACACAGACAGACAGACACACACACACAAAACACATACACACACAGAACCTCGCACACTGCCCAAAATGGTCCAGTCACGTGCAGTTATTTATTTTTTACATCCTGGTCCTTTGTTCCATGTATAGTCGCTTCGCAGCAAGTTTCGCTTATTATATATATATTTGTCACGACGTTTGCCGGAACTCTTGTGTGTCAGCATCACGCCACGTATAAGAGATCAAGTATCATATATGAGTCTGGTATTAAAGGCCACGTTGATTTAATTTTGATTATATGGATGATATCCGCGCGCGCGCATCAATTTTCGGCCGTTTAAAAAGAAAACTTTAAACCATACTGTCAATCATACAAAGCAGCATCCAAGTAAGCACCAAATACCAAAATTACCGGTGGTTTTACTTTCGCGGTAACACCATAGACTGCAGTCTAATACCACAATAGAAGAATGTTCGCGGTGGTTTTAAGTTCGCGGTGAAGTGGTCACCCCGAAAACCGAGAACATCAATCCACCGCGAACATTTCTGCATTTACAGTATATGCCGTGGATCGATAAACAAATATGCGGACATTGTATACAAATGTCATAGAATATTCCAAGGTCAAGTAAAAGAACAAAAATGAAGAATCTCTTGTTCGGTATGCTTTAGTCTGTGTGTTCAGTCATTTGTTCAACCTTCCTAACCGCTTAGATTTCATAATGAAGTCAATTGTTTTGGGCCAAACCTTCTTTTTATTCGTACGCTTGCATCAGTTTTGGGTATTCCATGGATGTCATCCATATATCTAACTTATTTATTTATTTAATTAATTGCAAATCATG
>NC_049988.1:4442751-4488294 GCF_000003815.2 Branchiostoma floridae | reverse complement strand
TGGACTAAATCATTGATAATTACGCTTCCTAAGAAAGGTAATCTGCAGCAATGTAAGAACTATCGGACCATAAGTCTTATAAGCCATGCAAGCAAGGTTATGCTTAAAGTTATCCTTAACAGACTTAGACCCCAAGCTGAGGAAGTAATAGCAGAGGAGCAGGCAGGGTTTCGAAATGGACGAAGTACAACTGAACAAATACTCAATCTCAGAGTACTAGGCGAGAAGTACAGTCAACACCAACAAGACATCTATCACGTTTTCATAGACTTCAAAAAAGCGTTTGATAGAATCTGGCATGACGCTCTTTGGGCCACTATGAAAAAGTATAACATGGGTCAAAAACTAATCCAAACCATCAAAGAGCTGTACACAAAGGCCAGCAGTGCAGTGCTAGTACGAGGTACAGTAGGGGAATGGTTCCACACTTCAGTCGGGGTCCGTCAGGGATGCCTTCTGTCGCCAACGCTATTCAACATTTATCTTGAGCGCATCATGTCCGATGCCCTTGAGCACCACACATGTTCGATTAGCATTGGAGGACGCACCATCTCAAACCTGAGATTCGCTGATAATATTGATGGTCTGGCAGGGTCAGAAAAGGAACTCTCAGAGCTTGTTAACAGCCTGGACACAACATCAGCCAAATATGGAATGGAAATTAGTGGTGAGAAAACAAAACTAATGACCAATAGTGACAAACCTATCCAGACAAAAATTACAGTAAAAGGAGAAGAACTAGAGACTGTAAAAAAGTTCAAATACTTAGGTGCAATTATGAGTGAAGAGGGCTCCAAGCCTGAGATCCTGGCACGCGCAGCAATGACGCTAAAAGCATTGGATAAACTAAAACCAATCTGGAGAGACAAAAACATTAGCATGAGGTCCAAGCTTAGATTCCTACATGCCCTAGTACTCTCCATCTTCCTTTACTCTTGTGAATCGTGGACGCTAAATGCAGAGCTCCAAAGAAGGGTGCAGGCAGTGGAAATGAAATGCCTAAGAAAAATCCAAAATCCTCGGGATAACTTATATGGACCACATTACAAATGAAGAGGTCATAAACAACATACGGCAATTTGGTCATTATGAAAGACTCCTAACAATAGTGAAGAGAAAGAAACTTAAGTGGTACGGACACGTAATGATGTCAAACGGGTTGTCCAAAGTCATCCTTCAAGGAACTGTAAACGGAGCCAGGAGAAGGGGAAGGCAGAAGAAAAAATGGGCAGACAACATTAAGGAATGGACGGAAAAGAGCTTTGCAGCATCCCTTCCGCTGACGCAGGACCGAATGGGATGGAGGAACCTGATTCACAGTGCCACCATGCAGCGCCCCCACGACCCGGGAATACTGGGTTAAGGGACCAAGCCGACAAGACGAAAGAACACTAAATGCTGTATCCACGGCAGAAGCCACGCGATCCAGTCGAAACCGGTAGAATACCGTCGTCTCTGAGCTATCATTTTCCCAAGCTACGAATGAACACTAATTGCCACTGTTATAGATTAATATTAACCGTACAAACTTGACTAATGACTATCAAGTTAACTGTTGCTTTCTTGGGCCGGTAAGCCCCAAAAACATTAGCGTCTGCCGGTAAAATCTGTTCATTTTATAATAATCGCTACAAAATCAGGTCTACTGATTTTTTTCAGGTCCGGTTTTTCTGGACTGGTCAAACAAACAAAAAAAACGGCTGTGTCCCGGTGTGACAGCGTTCTCGCCCCCCCGTGATCTCGCCCCCCCGGGGGCGAAATCACTAGCGATCTCGCCCCCCCGGGGCGAAATCACTAGCGATCTCGCCCTCCCCGACTAGTGATCTCGCCCCCCTACCTCGCCCCCCTTTAGCGATTTCGCCCCCCCCCAAAAAAAAACGGGTTTACATGACATTTTAGAAGTTGATTGGTATAAATCACAAAATGCAGTTTCAGAATGATGTAAGTACACGAGTTTGATACATAACTCCATTCATAGTATCAATATTGATGTAATTACATGGTAATAAGATAGTTGAACTTGTTTCAGACAAGGAGGGTTGGGTCCCTTGTATTCCCATTATTGCATTTACCTGAGTTTTGACATAAGATGTATTTCATTGCATTCACCTGTCCTCAAGCAACCTATATATCTCCAATATGAAGTCTCTACCATGAAGTGACCACAAAAGAACTATGTAATGTCTTTATTAATTATGCAAATATTAGGTATTAATTAGAATAACGCATATTTTGGTATATGCACCTAGCCAAGGGATATCTTCACCTCCAACATGACTGTTTTTTCTAGTATTTAGGAACTGATGCATTTACCCGTGTTTCTTAAGACTGGTACTTTACCACTGTTTGTGTAGCATTTAGCAACAGCTATATCAACTTGCGCGTAGATAGTGTTTATAATGAGAAACTATTATTCACGTGTGTTTTTGTTAGTGCTTTGGAAATGTTTCCAGCACAAGAAAGAAAACACTGTGACAAATTGAAAACATATAGCTGACGTATTCCGTACCATAGACGGTGTTGATTTATACGTTCGTAGTAGCGCTGTTTTTATGCCACCTCAGCTGCAAAAATTGTCTTTTTCATTTCAATGTCCTGTTTGCACCGAACAATATAGTGTCGACTTTCGAGGTATGACATCTTACGGTACGGTAATAAGGTGCCATATAGGTACCAGGTAACACACCATATACGTTACTCCCCAGGTGCAGTATAGTACCAGGTAGCGCACCTGTAATATGTAGTAACCAGCTGCTCTTGGGGGGGGGGGGCGAAAACGCTAAAGGGGGGCGAAAACGCTAGTGATCTCGCCCCCCGGGGGGGCGAGATCGCCGGGGGGCGAGATCGCTGTCACACCGGTACACTGTACCGTACCATAGTAATATCCCCTTTCCACTAGGACGGCGCTCTCGCCACGCTCTCTCTGCGACCTAAAATTTGACAGATTGCTCAATGACTTCTATAGAAAAGAAACAAATCTTTGTACAATTTGTGTGTTTTGTTGTCTTCTCAGTCACACTTTTACGTTTTGTATGATATACCCAGTGTGAAAGCGAAGGTTATACATATCCTATTTAGGTCGCAGTGAGAGCGCAGCGCGATCGCCGTCTAGTGGAAAGGGGGCCTACGCAGCTGTCTTTAATTAATGAACCAACAGTAAGTGAATAATTTCATTTTCATACGGAGAAAAACAGCTAAGTTTAGCTAATAACGTAAACGTAATTGCGGGACTTTCCTAAGTGCTTCCCCCGCATAGCTATTGAAATAGAAAAGCTCAAATAGATTTTCTCTCAATTTGAGTTTTGTGGCGCCGTCCTGTCTTCCTTGTTACTTTGTCGCAGCACGATGTGACCGTCAGTGAACTCTCCTCGAGCCAAATGTGATCAGGATTTCATCTGTTGGCGGTCGTTGACCTCCGTACAACGAACCGGCTAACCTACAAGCAGATGTAGGGTGGTTAGATGCAGTATTTGGCACAAGTAAGGCCACAGCAAGTAAATCTTATGGATGACATCAACGCGCATTAATTTTCGAATGATTTCGGGGAAAAAAAAAACAAGAATCTTTTTCTTCGGAGATGGTCAACATGACGAGAAAGAACCAAAATGGGCAAATATGCTGTGTTGTAGGCTAATGGTTGTACTTGCCGAGAAGTGACACTAGCCAGGAAGCCATGACTGTAGTTATAGAAGTGGAACTAAAAATTTAGTTAGATAGTTGTAAAAGTGGCCCCAATATGAAAGCCATGAGTGCTGTTGCCAAGTTGGCAAGTGATACCAGTCTAACACATTTGTGTCACATTTGATACGCTAGTTCACTTCTTGTATACAGAAATGAATTCCTTTTACGTATACTGTGATAACATCCATTGGGATAATACCGGGCGGTGTACTGCAAATTCTCAAGCAATGCTAATTTGGCGAATGATCAACGCATCATTTTCTCCAGTTACATGTTGCTGTTACAGCTTACCTTTGTCACTTCTTCTGTGTAAATAATTTTGTCGCTCTGGTCCTGCTAAAAACATAATATCGTAATTGGGACACACCGCGGAATTGTACGGTGAACGGGCGCGTGGTTGGAAGGAGGTGCACTATAACGGTCGAACGAAACACGGGACAATTTACTGGCGGTATGTACCCTTATACATCCTCTGTTGTGCCCTTCTTTCCCGTTAGTAGTTGCACAAAACAAAAATCTGCATGAGCATTCCAAAAGTCTTGAGAAAATGGGCGTATACTGACAAGAATTTTCATTTAATTTTGAACCGTCACAAACGGTATGACGTTTAACTTTACTGGTGGGCGTAGCATTTTAAATGGCGGGAAAATGGCGGAGTACGTTCAATTTGAGCCATTCAGGCGTAGATCCGGGAGATAATGCGACGGGTCCTCACACGTTTACACGAGTTGTAGGTCACCAAAAGAAATTCTAGAATGCTGTTGAATCATGCTCGTCTTGTGCCGTGAGCACATGTGATTATTATCTACAAATCTGGCGATGAACGTGACAGTGTGTTTGTCCCACGACAAGCTCGCCTGCCCCGAAAATGACCTGAAAACTTTTGGCCTTGTTGTCTTCGAATGCATTGTTATCGATGCTTTGTAAATTATGTATTGGACACCTAGATGTCTGAAGTGTGCATACCTCAGAAATAACTATTGTTGCATGTGTAGATCTCTTTAAGTTCCACTAGTACTGTTTTTAATCGACCGGTATAAGGCTTATGACCGGTATTATGCCAATGCATGTTACCATGTTTCGTCGCTTCAATTCTTTTTTTTACGTTTATTGCGTATATCTGAAAAATTAGCCATCTGTTTTTTTTACCCATCTAATCTTTTTTTTTCGCACTATCTCACTATTTCTGCCGTCTGCAGAGGATGTCATCCATACAATTTACTTGCTGTGGCCTAAGGTTGTTTCCCAACCTACCCCTAGAAAACCTGCCGATCCTACCTTTTTAGGGGGTAGGCAGTGGGGTCACATAGTTTCCAGTTAGTAAAAAATTGCTTGTCCTATCTAATGTAGAATAACTGTATCCACAGACTTGTAACCATTATGCACAAACTTTAAAGCTTGACATTGAAAATATATTTGTCTTCAGGAATTTCAGTTTTACTTTGTTAACTGCATTGTATCACTAGCTATAGAGTTTGGACCAAAGTCTAAAAGAAAAGATACTTCCTACCGACCGACCCTAATACAGGAAACGCATTTTGTATGTGTCTAACATACAACCATCAAATAGGGACTTCTTATTGGTCGACGTTTTCTGGATATATGATAATCATATCTAATACAGTTCCAAGTAGCCATACGATAATTGATTTTTATTCAATGCTTCATTATTTGTATTTCACGTACGAACAATTT
This sequence comes from Branchiostoma floridae, assembly GCF_000003815.2. Classification (NCBI taxonomy): domain Eukaryota; kingdom Metazoa; phylum Chordata; class Leptocardii; order Amphioxiformes; family Branchiostomatidae; genus Branchiostoma; species Branchiostoma floridae. Next base: position 4,482,918 of record NC_049988.1, on the reverse strand, counting down.
AATCGATGATTATTTTTTCTCAGGGTGCTAACCAAAAAATATTATTCATTTGGCCTAAACTAGATCAAAACGTGTCCCTGTGGCGAAAAGCTCACTGGAGGCGGCCTCCCATATAAGGGAAGCGACCCTCGGTGACGTCAGCACGGCAATTGGAGGCTTCCTTATAAGGAGTGATGACGTCAGTAGTGCCCAGGAGGTCGCCTTTCGGAGCGGGTAAAAATGTGGGTCGAAGTCCTAATGCTTGGGACGAATCATAATGTTTTTTTTTTTGTTGTCTACATCTGATAAAAGAAGAATAACTTTATTGCACGACAATTCCAATATAGTACAATGTATGGCTATCCGTACATACAACAGATTGAACTTCATGTATTACTGATATGATATACAATTCTGAAGAACTAATCTGATTTTTATGATATTGAATAGCGGCTCGTGTTTATATTGCTTATATAGAATGGAATTTGGACTGGATCTTGTTGATATTCATTGATTTAACTTTCTTGTTTTGGTGATTTTTTTCTGTTCAATCAATTATATATATTGATCTGTCCATAAATTTCAGTTTCCATTTTGTTGACTATGTATAAATTTGAATTATGAATTTTCAATCTGTTTCATGTATTGTTATCTGGGCACCTTTGGAAATCAGCAAAAATACTGAAGGTCCGCAAGATGAAATGAATGAATGAATAAACAGCCAATTGCTAATGGTATAAACATTTTCCCTCTCGATTAGTATGTTTGGTTCTTTTACGTGAAGAGGTTTGTTACATGAGGCTTACACGGCAATCTCTCTAAGGCCATGCGTATTGATTTGATTATATTGAGGACATTCGTGCGCGCATAAATTTTCGGCCGTTTCTAAACAAAGAAAGAAAGTTTTTAACCATATTGTAAATAGTGTACAAAGCAGCTGCAAAACGAAATCGCAAAAAGATATAGCAAAATGTGTACTTACGTCATATAATGTCACCGTCAATTCAAATGCCAAAGAAGAGAGATGCAAAATTAGTGAAACTAAACAAAAAAACTATCGTTCGGCATATCATAATCAGCGTATTATAACGTTACCATTGTTCAACCTTCCTGACCACTTTTATACCATGATGATGACAACTTTATTTTGGTCAAACGCTTTTTTATTCACACGCTCGCATCAGTTTTGGGGTTCCCAAATGACCATATCTATAAAATGAAATCAAAATAGCCTAAAAAAAATGCCGTCAGTTTTACATCATCATCCGAGATATCCTGCAATATTGGGTTTGATTCTATCGTTATTCAAACCAATATCTTAATGGTCAACGACCTCGCTTCAAAGTATTACGTTGTTGAAAGCTTCCAAAAATAGCCAACTGGAAAGGTATTGGATCGATATATTTGCGACATATAGAGTAGTCAAAGTGTTAGTCAAAACACCATACAGCTGCAAAGGAAGAAACTCCTTGCCTAAAAGACTTGTCAAAAATGAAACAAAAAGAAACCTTCTTACGTGTGTAATCTTGATAGAGAGGTACATGCACTATTATTGGGAAAAAATCTCGTTGAAATGCAAGGAAATCTGCTCGCTTTGTATGGTTCAAAGTTTGTAAGCTTCACACGTAAGATGTTGGGATACGGCTATCGCAGAATCCTAGAAAACGTATGGGTTGCCCGCTGGCCCAGGCATATGTATCATCGCCCCGAAACTCACTGTCTTCTGCATGCGGTCATACGTGGTGTTACCGAGTATTAAAGTAGGGTGGTACCAAGGTCAGCCGCCTTCGCCGACCTCCTAAATATTCCCCCCGGTCAACAGCAAAACTGCGAATCCATCGCAGTTCTAGGCAATTTGTCATCAGTTCTGCAGCGCCAGCTAGCGAAATAACATAGTACTACAAGAGCACTGGCGTAAGTTGCGAAGACGGGAGCCAGAGATCTATCTAGAGCATGTCTCTTGTTAGATGATAGTCACGATATCTATAGAACTTTCGCTGCAATCTCTCAAACTAATGATGCTGCTGACCTTATCAGATTCACTGTAGTTGTCGAATCCTACTGCAGTGCGAACTGCAGTTGATAAAAGTCGCTGTGACTTCATCTACGACCCCATTCAAACATACAGATTCTAATCTATGTACACAATGTACTTGTATGCGGGACTATAAACTCTTTACTACCAGCACGCCTTTTAGAAATGAGTTTAATTTATTAACGCTAAATCTACCATGGCAACGAACTTATTAATGCATACGTACATGAATAGCTCTTAGCTGTCGGTGGGTTTTTCTATACAACTACGTGTAATTCTATTATATTAAGTCCATGCATGCTAACAGAACACTGCAATACTAGTACTGCATAATAGGCGTCGCTGTGAGACCGTCACGTAATAGTAAGGAAGAAATGATATTGCCAAACAAAATCTATGTTCCAACCCTACTTGAAGATTAAAATGAATTGGTTAGACACACCTGATAGCACATTACTGTGGAAATTTGAAACTTATTCTATCATTCAGTTTCATGGGGTAAAATACCAAGTGAATCAGTAACGTCATATGATAACGAAATAAATCACACGGAGACATGTTCAAGTTTTCACATCGTGTTATCACAATTTATCAAACAGTTGCTCGAGCACACATCAACATTGGGCAGGCTACATACTGACCAAGAAATGAAAAATCACATTTTTCACATGCAACATATTAAGAGTAATTTCTCCGAAATAAACCACTTCTATATAATAGAAATCGGTAATGCTAGTTCACCTTTATTCTCAGGGTAACCTATATCCGTTGTACCTAAAAACAGGATATTGAGAGATATCACATAGATGGTGGTTTCAAATTGCTTTTTTTTCAATACAATGCAGTTTGAGACCACTGTCTATCGACTTGATATCCCAAATTTCTTGGTGTTAAATACAACGGATAAAGGTTACCCCCGAATAAAGGTGAACTAGCGTTAGACACTTATAGAATCATTTGCACAAAGAATTCTATCATTACAAGCAGAACTTTTATCAACTGTTTTAAAAGCAAAATAAATGGCTTTTGAGTACACACCTACAAACATACAAATCAACTTCATTCTGTACTTTTAGATGCTTTCATCAAAATACAATGCATTGTGGGTATATTATGGTTAAACAACAATGTACCCATCATGCAATGGGCATCGTTTCGCAACTAATTTTTAAATTACACATCCTTGCCTTTTGAGGGAAGATCTTTAATAATTGTTACAAAGCCACATACAAATAGATATTCATAATTGCACATTGAAAAGTATAGCTGCTATATGACATAATACAGTAATCTCAAAACAGACTGCGTAGGACACATCGTACAATTATGCGAAGGTCATATCTTTCAATCACTTATTCATCAGCAAAAGGATCAGTCAGGGGTGCCTAATCATTTGCACGAACCCTATGAGATCCGTACAAACATTATGTGATATGCACGAATCGCTTTACGAAAATACACAAACCTTATGAAAATCATGTGAATGACGCAATGTCACGTGACCCAGTGGTGGTCGGGCGGTTTCGCATAAGGTTCCTGCAAATCGCATAAGGTTCGTGTAGTGTGCGTCACATAGTGATTCGTGCAAATCACATAAGGTTCGTGTAGTGTGCGTCACATAGGTTCGTGTAGTGTGCGTCACATAGTGATTCGTGCAAATCACATAAGGTTCGTGTAGTGTGCGTCACATAGTGATTCGTGCAAATCACATAAGGTTCGTGTAGTGTGCGTCACATAGTGATTCGTGCAAATCACATAAGGTTCGTGTAGTGTGCGTCACATAGTGATTCGTGCAAATCACATAAGGTTCGTGTAGTGTGCGTCACATAGTGATTCGTGCAAATCACATAAGGTTCGTGTAGTGTGCGTCACATAGTGATTCGTGCAAATCACATAAGGTTCGTGTAGTGTGCGTCACATAGTGATTCGTGCAAATCACATAAGGTTCGTGTAGTGTGCGTCACATAGTGATTCGTGCAAATCACATAAGGTTCGTGTAGTGTGCGTCATGTAGTGATTCGTGCAAATTACATAAGGTTCGTACGTTTTCGCATAGTGATTCACATGATTTTCATAAGGTTCATGCGTTTTTGTATAGTGATTTGTGCGTATCACATCATGTTTGTACGAATCTCAAAGGGTTCGTGCAAATGCTCAGGCACCCCTGTCAGTAGCATTGTTTACCAACCCTGCTTCTAGATGCGAAAATACAGAGCCCGAATCCTGTCTTGACTTGCATGCCATGCATATTAAGACTGAAATATTAACTTAAAAAGCATGGCTGTCTCCAGCACCCTTTCTTGCTTGTTGGTACAAAAAAATTCAATTCTTTGTAACCTGTCCTTCCAAAAATCTGAATTTCATAACAAATGAAATAATAATGAAAATGTATTTTGGAAAGTTTGATATGACAGATTTAACAACTAAAATTGACAACATAGGCTCCTAAATATATAATGAGTGGGATGAAAAAATAATTGAAAGCTGGAGACAGACAATTAGTCAAAAAGCAAATAAAAATGTATAAATTTTTAACTATAGAGTACTGTGTGCAAAATGACATGCAACAAACACAGTGCTTAGCTATCTAACTAGCGACTAGCTACAAAACCTTGCTAATGTGGCTTTGTTTGAAGCAGCATCATTTATAAATTATACTAACCAAAATATCAGGTATGGGCCAAACACACGCATACTGTAGATCTTGAAATGTTTGTGGTCGTTCTACTTTCGTGGTGTCTGTCTACCACATAATTATAACACCATGAATATACATTTTTGTGATAGAGCATTGTTTTGTTTGCAAAATTAACTAAAACGGTGCAAAAACTTCTACTGCATAATCAAAACCCTGTGAAAATAAATGAATTTGCAGTACTTTGCTTCATTCAATACTGATCATTGGTAAAAAAAATTTGAAACTCACAATTAGCATACTTTTATGCAAAACTAGCAACATTCAACATACCTTCATCCATCGAAGCATTACTGTAGAATACAATATCTTAGCAAAGCAACAAATTTCTGTGCAATGACTATCTACAACTATATAAATAATTGCATATCTAAGAAATTTTTCTGATACCGCAAGCTTGCATTGCTGTTTTGCGTTTCCTATAAAAAGACTTTAAACGTGACATTTTAACACTACATCAGCTTTTAAATGTAGAGTTCATTTAGAAGTAAAAAAAAAGTCCAGCTCATTCCAACGAACATTCAAGTTCAAATACATTGAAATTTTAAAAATCATGACTTTGGAAAGTCTTTCTTGGTGAGGTTTTCTGAAAAGTGACATGACTAGAATCAAGTCACATGACCAGAATCAGGAGTCACATGACAAGAATCAAGTCACATGACAAGAATCAGGTCACATGACCAGAATCGAGTCACATGACCAGAATCAAGTCACATTACCAGAATCAAGTCACATGACCAGAATCAAGTCACATGACCAGAATCATGTCACATGGCCAGAATCAAGAGTCACATGACCAGAATCAAGAGTCACATGATCAGAGTCACAATCATAATCACGTCACATAATCAGGATCAAGTCACATGACCAAAATGAAGTCACATGATCAGAATCAAGTCGCATAACCAGAATCAAGATAAATGACTAGAATCAAGTCACATGATCAGCATCAAGTCACATAACCAGAATCAAGTCACATAACCAGAATTAAGTCACATGACTTGAATCAAGTCACATGACCAGAACCAAGTCACATGACCAGAATCAGGAGTCACACGACCAGAATCAGGAGTCACATGACCAACTTGTAGGAAATACTGAGACTTTGATTTTTGAATGAATTTGATGTCATACACTAGACAGATAATATAAGCACTACATATAATACCTACAACATACATAGATAAGGAAGCATTTTGATGTTTTGTATATACTAACAATTTACCACATTCATACCCTACCAGAGGGTCAGAAGGCATACAAAGCTTGATCTAATCATCAAAGTTGACTTGTTCAATGTTGTTTTGGTTCAGCTTGGTGTGTTGCAACGTATAAGAAAGTTTGACCAATCAGAAGTGGCCACCAATCACAAGAAACCAATCACAGGATAGAACATTTGCCCTTGAGTTTGCCCTTGCCACCCTTCTTCTTTTTCTTGTTGTCTGGTGTCTGTCTCCTAGTAGAAAAAACAACAACTTCATGAAAAACAAATTCTATCCTGAGTGTTAACGCAAGTTAACCTCTATCTGTGGGGTAACCTTTATCCGTTGTTTTTGAATACGTTATTTTAGGAAAATCAAGTCGATGGATGGTGGTTTCAAATTGCATCAAAATATTGCATTTTAGTTTATTTTTACAAAATATTGCACCATCCATCTACTTTTAAGACAATCCTGTTTTTAGAAGCGATGGATATAGGTTAACCCGCAGATAAATGTGATCTAGTGTTACTGCTACATGTATTCACAGTATACAGATTTAACTAAGCTTAACACTAGACACTCCAAACCTGGCATAAAATGGAAAAAAAAGGTTTTTAAGTGATCTGCTTGTTGTTCATAAACTTGTGAAAATCTTAGGAATTACTCTGTTCGTTGAAAAGAAATATATAGAGCAAGCACAGTGTGTTAGATACAAATAAACTAACAAGAAACAGACACCAGGTGTAGCAGGCAGAAATATACCCCTCGCCAAATATACCTGGGTACATTCTGACTAGGGGTATGTTTTAGCCTGGGACACCTGTACAATAAACTTAGAAGCAGGGGTGGGTACAGGTACAGTGCACCGATACAACACGTTTTTTTCTTATTGGACTATTCCGAAAAAAATGGAACTGAAAAAATCAGCTGGACCGGATGTTGGACCTCTTAGAATATGAACAGGTTACTTGATCAGGCATTCACACCTTTTGGCACTTACCAGTCAAAGAAAATAACAGGAGCAAAGTAGAGTAAAGTTTACAGTCATTTCTACCAAGTTTTACAGTCAATAGTACAGAGGCATTTAGCCTTGTGGGATTTTAGAACGCCAGTGTGAGTTGAATACTCCACCAAACAGATTTCTTTGTAGTGAAATGGACCATTGTTGTGAGTACAGTCAATTCACAAGTCCGGACCTGGACCTGATCCTCTGGACCTGAACTGGACCTGGATCTGAATTTTCTGTACCTGTACCCACCCCTTCTTAGAAGCATTGTTACAGAATCCTGATGTGACAGTATAAAAACAACAACAGTAAACCACCTTATAACTCTAACTACTTCATGGAAGGCTGCGTCCACATTTAGGGGAGGGTCCTTAGCACTGGTCTCAATATATGGGATCTGAAATAACACAATGTGAATCAATTATCAATTAATAATGAACAACAGGGTTACGTATCATTTACATCAACATCAAAACTTATCAACAACTTATATAACTTACAGTTTTTCTTACATACACACAAAAGACAATCTTCCCTAAATTTAGTACACATTTAGTTTCAATTGCATTTAGAACATTTTTCATACATTTAGAAAACAATTATGTTTACATTTAGAATGCAAGGGTAAATTGCCTACATTTAGTTCTGTGGCTTGAGCTTTACCCTGGTCCTCTGACACCTTTCTCTGGTGAACTAGATCCACTTTGTTGGCCACGAGGATCATGGGATAGGAGTCCCTATGGAACAAGGTAGCCTCAAAGTTAGCATTACACAATTGTGATCAAGAAAAATGTATGACCCAAAAAAGCAATAATTATCAAACTGAAGAGAAAACAATGAGAAACATTGAATTTCACTATCAAGTTTCTCCACATTTGACCGTAAGTTGGTGATAAAGGCATGCCCTCAATATTTATCAGAGCCACACAACAGAAATAAACAGCTGTTAACAGTCCTAAAAATAGAACTTTATGTTACCCAAAGCTGTGATGATGATGAAGCTGTCATTTGTTTGGACCGCCCCACGAGGTGTAGCCAAAAACAAATTCCCAAAGGAATGGAATTGTGGACTCTCTCACAAAGGTGGGGTTTTAAAAAACATTTCCATCTACAGAGCACAATACTATCAAGCAGGCCCTGCCCCTTTGGTGTCGCCAGAAAATAATGTGATACTTATGGTAAAGATGGTGTCACTGACAAGACAGATACAGATGAAACCGCACTACAACACCTACACATGCGAGCGATACTCACATATAGGTACCCACCCTGGAAAATCTTCAAGAGAAAATACAAAAAAATCACTGATAGAGAGAAGAAAAACTTGTTTCCTTGGCAATTCATGCAAAGAAACGGCTTTGACAAACATGAAGTCACAGCGCTAACAAATTAAGAGAAATAGCAACAGAAGACTCAACAGGTACCTGATTGACAGATTCTGAAGTAGTTACTAGTAGTATCATTGACCAATGATACAATAATGCGACAGAAAGTTGTTTTTAATACCCAGGTTATCCTAAGTCTATCTTCTAGCAGACCTTCATCGCTCTTCCTTATTCATTGCTTAGGAATAAACGTTTAAAGCACAATATGATCATGTTACCTACTATGAAGTTTTGCTTCGCTCACTCTGGAAACTTATTAAGTGGATAGCAGATGATCAGGCTTTATAAATTGTGACACCATGGGCAGGTCATTAACCCTTGATTTTCACCACATCATGTTCATCAACTGAACTGAATTTTATATCATAAAATGATGAATAGTTTTGCTTCACTCACTCAGTGTATTTATTCAATGAATATAGCATATAGGACCAGACCTTATTGCACATTACTAGTATGTCATACATGAGCTGCGATAACGGTCGATACAGGTGTTCTGGACCATGTGATAAAAAGCCGTACCACACAGATTCGAAGTTTTATCACACAGGCTTCCATCGAATATTTTGAACACACTCTGCACGCGCCAGTGCTGTATGGTCGAAAACTTGAATACCTGATTCGGACGTTGGAACATTGCTTATTCGAGGGCACCAAATTTTCTAAACTTCTGGCGCATCTCGCATCTGAACATGTGTTTTCTCAGGTGGGTATGACATAAATAAAATACAACACAGTGTATTCCGCATCACCCTCGGTCCCAGCCCTCCCGCGGGTCGGATCACCCTTCGGCCTTCAGCGATCAGGCAATCCGATCCTACCGGCCGTCGGGCTGGTACCTCAGGTGATACGGAATACACCGTGTTGTAGGGCTGTGTACCTAAACAAATTTCAGGTACAGGTACAGGTACACGGGTTTAGGTACAGGTCCGGACCTGCACCTGTACCTAAAAAAGTTTAACCAAGTATATGTAAGTTAAACATGTAGCTAACTGTCTTTTCTTGTGATAAATTGTCATCTATGTATGGAGAATTACATATTTGAATCTCAAAACAATTTCTTTGCAAGAAGTTTTATTTGAAAGATTATCACCATTGTCATTGTTGATTCGGGATTTACTTGTCCAGCAGTCTTAAAAAGTAGTGTTTAATAGTGATTTAGTTTGTTTAGGTACAGGTACAGGTACAGGTACACAGATGTTTAGGTCCGGACCTGTACCTAAACAATTTTTTAGGTACGATACAGGTACGGGTATTTAGGTACACAGCCCTACCGTGTTGTATTCTATATTTATCATTCCCAACATCATGATCAATTCCTATCACATGACTATACAGACCTGTCCTTGACTCTGAGTATCTGGGTGTGAAACTGGTGGATGTGCTCGTAGCTGGCCTTGTCCGTGACGGAGTAAACCAGCAGGAATCCGTCCCCCGTCCGCATGTACTGTTCCCGCATCGCACTGAACTCCTCTTGTCCTGCAGTGTCCAGTACTGAGCGACAGAAAATCACAACCAAGATGTTTAGACAACAGCTAATGAAACACATGCGAAGTTCACCTAATGTCACATGAGGTATTTGACAACTTTGATAAGGCACATGCGTGTCTTTTTTTTAATGATATTTTGAATGACATGTTATATGTTATATATGTTATCTGTCCAAGTGCTATGTGTAAATATTACTCCAGACCTGGAAGAGTAGATGTTGCAGACTGTGAAAAGTTGTCAACAACTAAAGGAGTTGCACAGTGAACAGTAGACATTAGACAATGCCTCAATATCTTGTACTTCTTAACTAATAAGACTGTGACCCTTTCCAGTAGACTAAGTGTGCATGTTGGGTGAACGACACAGCTGGAATAAAACTCACAGCTTTTAGTGTTGTGACAGTGCCCCTGGGAAGTAAAGTCAAGATGTGTACCTGACTTTGGTTGGGGAGGTAAAGGCACTGCAAGGAAAGGGATGGGCTCTGCTTCCCAATAGCATGCCCTTGACACGTCGGATAACAAGCCACTGCCCCTACAACCTCAAAAAGGCTATCATGGGACTACCTACAAAGATAGTAAGATGGCTTACCATCTAAAATGGCCCATTCTCCGTCGATCTCTGTGTGCTGAATGTAGGAGTCTTCGATGGTCGGATCATAGTCCGCCACAAACATTTTCTGGAAGAACTGTATCGTCAGGGCGCTTTTTCCCACGCCACCGTCCCCGACAACCACGAGTTTGTAAGTCCGCAAGTTTTCTGTCGGCGGCCCGCTTGAGGCGTTCATTTTCTTGCGTTCGTACCTTCCGCGGTCCTTTTTGAAATAGAGTCCTGTTCTGAGCGTCAAAGGCGTCCCTCAGTAGAGTTTGTGTCAGTAGAGTCAAGCAGGTGTCACGTCTAATCTTGTGTCCATGAAATATCCGTAAAAGCTGTGAGGACGTCTATCAACATTTCCCAGAATTCTTGTCTTCTACTCATGCCCTGGAGTAAGAAACAAGTTTGTTTTAGAAGCAGAATAAATATTTTGCAAAAAAAAATACATAGCACTTGTATTCTATTACTATTTAGCTGTTGAGTAAACATTTATCAAGTATTACTAACAAGTGGAAAGTTGGGTTAGAAAGAAGGTCTCATCTTCAAATCATACCTCTGCATGGCAGTGCATGGAGACTACAAAAACAACAGTAAGATACTGTAATTCACTTTGTCTTCTCGGTACCAAACTTTCACGGTCTGAGAAAACTTAACTTGTTCTCTGAACTAAATGTTCACGATGGCAGCAGGTGTGCATAAAAAAAGTCAGTGAATTATTTGTTATCTGTAATGATAAGTTCACGTTACAGTCGTCACAGTGAAAACCGTGAACATAAAAGTACAGTGAAAAAATCAGGAATTACAGTAACTAATAATGGTTCTTCTTTCTTACCTGATACTATAAATGCAGAAATGTTTGCGGTATTTTTTATGTTTGTGGTTTTCGAGGTGGCCACTTCACCGTACCGCAAACTTAAAACCACCGCAAACATTTTTCCATTCTAGTATGAGAATACAGTTTATGACGCTACCGCTAACTTCAAACCATAGTGAACGCTCCATTTTCCTGCTACACATGTACCACGAAAGTAAATCCCGCGAACATTTAGAGTAGTCTTTTCTGCTGACAATAACACAATGCTTTTCACTTTTGTAATGTTAATTAACATACTTCCTCCGCAAATAGTTTACGTAACACCAAACATAGAGACTATTATCTGTGAACACCTGAGGCAAAATGTTCCAACAGACACTTCCTGTCTTCTTTGTAGAAAAGGGGCAGCTGTGGGATAAAACTTGGCATGACCTAAACCAGCTTAAGGCCTTGAAATACTGCAAACTGTTAAATATTTGCAGTGGTTTTATGTTCGCTCATAAGGCCACACCGATTTAATTTCTTGGTTCACGGATTCGCTCGCTCCTATTTTTTGGGAAAAAAAATAAAAATAAAAATTACCACTCAGCAAATTTTCACCATTAATGAAACCATTCACCAACTTTCTGGTGTAGCAAATTGGCCTTTATATTATAAGCTCCTTAAAGTGTGGGTACAGGTGCTGTTACTGTACAAAAATAGTGTTTTTGTACTTTTTTCAAGCTGAAAACTTTTTTTCTTTATGTTTTGGATTAGCCGTTACCTTTACCCCAACCATTTTACAATTCTTATTTTTATTTTTATTTCGCCCTCTCGCTCCATATTTTTTATGAAAAAATCCGTGAACCAAGAAATTAAATTCGTGTGGCCTAAGATCGCTTCTCTGACAAATACTGTAAATGTTGACATTTTCACAGTGGTTTTATGTTTGCTCCTGTGACTGATTCCCTGCCAAATACTGTAAATGTTGACATTATATTATACAAGTGGTTTTATGTTTGTAGGTTTATGGTGACCTCTTAATCTTAAACAGCAAACTTAGGCCACACCAATTTAATTTCTTGGTTCACAGATTTTTTCATAAAAAATACGGAGCGAGAGGGCGAAATAAAAATAAAGATTGTAAAATGGTTGGGGTAAAGGTAACGGCTAATCCAAAACATAAAGAAAAAAAGTTTTCAGCTTGAAAAAAGTACAAAAACACTATTATTGTGTATTAACAGCACCTGTACCCACACTTTAAGGAGCTTATAATATAAAGGCCAATTTGCTACACCAGAAAGTTGGTGAATAGTTTCATTAATGGTGAAAATTTGCTGAGTGGTAATTTTCATTTTTATCTTTTTTTCCAAAAAATAGGAGCGAGCGAATCCGTGAACCAAGAAATTAAATTGGTGTGGCTTTAAAGCCACCACAATTTTTTTTATTTTTTGCCACTTACCCCTTTGATCTAAGCACTTTAAGGACTGTGTATTGTTCAGAATTGTGATGTATTGGAGGCACCTGTTATGGTGAATACTTTAGTCGGGCACTTGCTACTGGAGAAATCATTGGTTGGCATTGGAACGTATGCCTACTAGTAATTAAAACTATAATTCTATATATAAATATTCTGTTTGGCTCAGAATTATCACATGGTCCTTGTAATCGCATGCTTAGGGTTCGGAAAAGCATTTTATAAGTCTGATCTCAATTTCAAGTTGCTTGGAAGAAATATTCAATTCCCAAAATAACACAAGCTGAGGTTAGGCTCTAGCTGGTTTTGGACATATTTTAAGCATTTTCATATGCAGTATGACCTGGTATGACTGGTGAACAAAAAAGAAAATATAACACTGTCAACAATTAAAAAACAGACATAGCATAACCTCTGCTTGGAGAATATACTAAAAAGGATGAAACATTTAAAGGGACATAATGTAAAAATAGAGTCACTGTTTTCGGTCATTTCTCTACATTATGAGTTGAGTCTACCTTATTACACTGCACAGCAATATTTACAACGTATGGATACGACTTTGTTGAGCCGTGAGGATGTCTTGAAATATGTGCACTTCCCTCCGCCGCTTGAGTCGTCCGCCATTTTATTCAACTTGCCGCGAGCCAACGAGCGCTTTAGAGCGCGTTCGGTGGTTCGCTCGAATCGTTACTGAGGTTTGTTGAAAGTCCCCGCTAAGCTCCGAAGATCTGCGACCGCAACGGTCAATTCGGAAATCTACGGTCGGCTTACTTCCGGTAGGCTACCCGGAAGTAAGTGAATTTGGTCGCGGCTTACTTTGACGTCGTTAATTAGCACTAGAAATGTGATAAAATGACGCAGATAAGTTAGAAATAAGTTGCAAATATCAATCTGAATGGAGATTTTCAAGTTCAAAACATTTGAAATTTTGGCGCCATATTTCTACATTATGTCCCTTTAAATGGGGCATGGGGCAAGACCGCAATTACAGAGTAGCGATCAAATTGGAGATAGACAATATAGTACAGATACCCACTAATGTTGCCTGACCATGTTCAAAAAGGCCGGTCCTGCAAATTGTAGCCAAAAACAAATTCCCTAGGGTATGGATGCGTGGAATATTTAGAATTCCTGGCGAATCAATCGCAGTGCTATACCAACGGCTCCGCCCCTGAGGCATTGCCAAAAAAGCCGGACCTATACCAGTACAGCTGTTAGCAGATATTACTTCTAACAAACCTGACCAAACAGATACTGTAACTAAGTTTCAGTTTCTGGGGAAGAAAATGGAAATTGTTTGTGGTGGTTCTTAGTTTGCCTTTCAAGCAAAGGTGTACACGCATAGAAGACATGTACAGTAGAACTTAGTAGAAGCATTTTTTTGTGGTACACTTAAGTTTGTGATGAAACTGCAAAAACCACGAACATTAAAACACTGCAGAAATTTTGAAATTCACAGTAGATCCACAGTGGTTTGTGGATGACTCATATGGGTGTTATGTGACAATCACCAATTTTCACAATGGTCTTGTTGTCAGTATGTTGATCCCTGGCTGAACTGATTCAATGATGGTTCACAATTCAAAGGACTCCATCATGATGCAAAAATCAAGCCAACTTGAGGGTTCTAACTAGCGAACTTTAGCTTTAAATTATTTCGACCACCACCCTAACTTGAAGATCATTATGCTTTTTTTTTTCAACAAAATGGTACTAGTACTTAGCTAATATATACTTGTGTCAGATTAAATGTAAAATTTTGATATGGCCTCAAACCAACAGTTTTTCTTATTACGTAGCCTAAAAATGATTTTTTTTTTCTATTCTACCTTCCATTCTACAGTAAAAAAGAATGGCTCACTACGGAACATTTTCAAAATCTTTTCACTGTGAAAGGGCCAAGATTTCCCGATTGGTCGCTTGTCTATCACACCATTACCGATTCTTTAAAATTGAATTATTTTACAGTTTTTACACATAAAAAACATTTCGACCAAGCATTTTCATTGTTTAGTCAATACTCTTTTTTCTGGGTCATGGTGTGATGTATCTGCCATATGTAATCTAATTACCCTACCCCCTCTGTTAATAATTAACAAGACTAATATACTGTAAATACATTTAAGTTTGCAGGGATTTAATTTCACAGTAGCGGGAAAAAGGACTTTTCGTGGCGGTTTTAAGTTAGCGGCAGCACCATGCACTGTAGTCTCTCACTGCTATGGAAAAATGTTTGCGGTGCTTTTAGTTTTAAATCCACGGTGAAGTGGCCACCGCGAAAACCGCGAACATAAATTACTGCGAACATTTTTGCATTTACAGTATGCCACTTAGGTTATTTTACTTACGTTATTTTACTTAGGTTATTTTACCTTTTTTTTGTTTGGCACAACTTGAATGTACAAATCAATCAAGCATAAACATTTCTTAAACTTTTAAAATTTTGATTGCGCTTACTGGATTCGGACTTGAGTGTAAGTGAGGACATTGGAATTGATGGTGTTACAATTTATGGTTTGAGGACACCAAATATTTTCAACTTCTGGCGCATTTCTGTGATTTCACTCATTTCATTTATGGACTCCAGCAATTTATGGACTACATGTATGTCTAATAGAGATTGAAATAAACAAATAGATTTTAGATTAAAACAATTGTGTTTTCTAGATTAAAATAAATAAATAGATATTAGATTAAAATAATTGTGTTTTCTCAGTTGGCTATGACATAAATGAAAAACAACACGGCGTATGCTGTATCGCCGTAAGTTCCAGCCCTCCCACGGGTCTGATCGCCCTCCAGCCTTCAAGCAATCCTACCCGCGGTCGGGCATAAGAGTACCTCGGGTGACACAGAATACACAGAGTTGTATTCTCCTATGTCTAATGAGCAGTCACTTCGATGAGAAAGGAAAATGACTTCTCAAAGTTTGCCATATACCTGCCAGTTGCGGACAACAAATGTAGATATGACGCTGACAAGAAGTTTACAAAAAGATACAACTTCAAGTTCAAGAGGAAACGAGAGATAGCATACTTCGCCCCCTTGTCATGGCATGCCCTCTGGTAGAACAAACATAAACTGCAGTGTACCACCTAGCATACCAAACAAAAACTGCAGTGTGGAAACACAAACTGGCACACACACACACAGATACAAACAAACATACACTGATACAGGCCCAAAACATTACTTTTCTTGGTTAGGAGAAAGAAACACTTATTCAGTTTTCGGGTATCTACATAGGTATCTAAAGTTCACGTTAAACGTATGCTTAAACGTTAGTAGTACACATATCCTACTAGTAGTGAAAATATATATATATTCTATGCTACGTAGAGCCAAGAAACATTATTAATATACAAATCAACATTAATTATGCTGAACGACAGCAAACTATAACCCTAACCAAAGCTGATGTGACGGTGTGTCTCTTTAGAATCGTTTCATTGCAGAAGAAACGGACAGAACAGAAATACACTGCCGAATAGCGATATTATTTTTCTCGCCCTGTTTGTAGCTGTCATACCCTCACAGGCCCCTTTGTGCATATGAGAGGTCCGAGCTGATCGTGCAGGTCTGCATTGTTTTGCACCATTTGCATCGCTCTTTTTGCACACTGCAATGCTCCAGAGATGCAATGAAGCTAAAATGCACCGCTCTGAGCTGCAATTTCTCTCTAAAATGGGAGAAAAATAAGAAAATAGGGTGCTAAACCCCGCACTTACCTCACCCGCCAGCCATGATGAGTTAGCTGACCTGGGTCAGGATTTGGGAAGGTCAGGGCCACGCCCATCATTCAAATCCGGCGCTCTGATTGGATAGCGTAGAATTCTAGACTTAACGTGATTGGGCGAGGATCTTTCTAAAAATAGAACACGGGTATAAAAAGGGATGACACATGCACTGTTCAGGGTAAACATGAGGTAAGAGCTAAGGGGATAGTAGTGCTTTTGAGCACACCGTTTTGCGAACGTGTCTAAGCTCACGTATTGCTCATTTCTTGGCAGGGCGATCATTGTAGAAGTGCATCAGCTAAATTTATTGATATCACCAAGGAGGTATCAATGAATACCACAGAATTTTAACTTTCTTCAATATGGTATCTAGTAACCAAGGAGGTTGAAAAGGCCCCTTACAACCTCTTGAATTGTAGTAATTACGTTATACTTTTGCGTTTTATTAAAAGAAGGAATAAATGCATGGATAGATGAATGACTAAATGAAATAAACATTGAAGCTTTGAACAAATGACTTCGCTTTCAGCTCCGAATCAAATTAAGGCCATGTGTGATCCACACACACAAACACACACACGTGTACACGCGCGCGCGCACGCACGCACACACACAAACATATATATCACACACGCACACCCTTCTGTTCCTTAAATTCATGGGCAGGCCAGGCCTTTCCAAATTTAGCATGATTTCTAGGTCTTCAAATCTTCTACCGTTACCGGCAACACCCCCATATACAAAATCGCATAATCCACAAGTCAAGGTGTATACATATTATTTTATTGTACGCTTATGGCATCAATGACACATATGATGCGCCAATCAGATTGACACCTTCTTGACCAAAACACAAAATTTGCTTATCACATTCAACATTGATATGTATCATTCAATGAACATAGACGCTTGTGCAAAATATTCACCCTTCTTAGAGGGTCAGTATGGGGGGTCCTGACAACGATTTACGCTGAATTCAGGAGAACCCCCTACGTATTACGCTAAATCAAGGAAGGCAATTACGCTAAATTTCGTCACCTCGCTACGATTTACGTAGATAAGATGGTTTTCCCTACGAATTACGGGAAATAAAATAGGCTGCCTACGCCTTACGTAAAAGAGCATGCAGACCCTCTTCTTAATGGTATTGAACATCAATATAGAACCTTACAATTCTATGCATACTTTCAGTTCTTGATTCCTGCTACCAGGAAATCAAATCAAAGTTTGTCCATACGAAAGAATATCCTGTTCAAAATCTTGCAATGAAAAGCACTATCAAAGGTTTATTAAATAATAAATTCTGATAATGAGTGATGACAGGGAGTTAAAATTATATATGACAATAATTTCTATTGCATATCCCTGCCCAACATGGGCTAAATGCATTAAGTTAGATGTAATGTTATAGGTGTAAAGAGGTTGCATTTTATACCATCTAAAATCTACAGAGTCTCTTCTCTCTTTTTAAAACTTGTGTAAACAAATTTACAGAGCTTTTCCGTTACGTTCCAGTACAGTGAGTTTGTGACAAACATGATACAAGGACAAGATAATGCTGTGTAGTTCGTGTAACACAAACTCTGCTGTCTGGGACTGTAACTGTTCTGAGAGCCGACCGTATGTTGGGTGGGCTATTATAAGCAAGATGCTGTACACCTGATAGATTTGAAATCATCTCATGAAAAATGCAGTGTGAAACCTGTCAAAGATAACTACAACTTGACTAAAATACTGTAATTCACTTTATCTTCACGGTACCAAATTTTCACGGTCTGAGAAAATTGAACGTGTTCTCGGAACTAAATGTTCACTGTCGAGGCAAGTGCGCATGAAAAAAAGTCTGTGAATAATTTTTTATCGGTAATGATATGTTCACGTTACAGTCGTCACCGTGAAAACCGTGAACATAACATTACAGTGAAAAAATCAGGAATTACAGTAATCATTATAGTGTAATATCATGGCACCCAACATCAGCAACGAAGAAGAAGAAGACCCAACATCAGCATTGCTGCTTTGGATGCCATCTGTATTGCATTAATGCAATTTTCAATAAAAGAAATAGTCAAACCTGCCCAAGACGACCACCCGGGGGACCGGAAAAAAGCGGTCGATTTGGACAGGTGGTCGCTGAGAAGAGTATCGACTCAAAACATGCCCGATGCATAGTATAAATGGTTTCCGTTGTGTTTTAAATGGCAAATAGCAAGCACACACACACACACGCAAAAACGTAACGTTACTGTAAGTAATAATCATCAGTAAGCCTGGTGAATTTTAATAAATGAACAGAAATTGGGACAAATTGGATCAGGACGTTCCTACCTGCGCCAGAGAAACTCTACTGTCTACTCTAGTCTAAAAAAGATATAACGTTACTTTCTATAAATCGAATTTTTACCATACAATGAAGTACGTGCTATACATGTTGCATTCCTGCGTGTACGGTCGTTAGATGCACCAGTGTTATATTTAGTTGGCTATACAATTTCTCCCTGGAAGACAGCAAGTCGGCAACGTCATTCATAACAAGAAAAGAACTGCCATGAAATCGTCGACATTCAAGGTACTTAAACATAACCAACGTTATAATACTTACTGTACGTAATTTTAATAATAATAACATTGTAATGGCATTCAAAATCCGACGCAAACTGGCCGATTTCGGCACAAAATCGCGCTAGTTATAAAAAATCGCCAGGTTGAAAATGATGCGGTCGTTATGTGTCCCAATTTTGGGCGGTCGCAGTCGCGTTGGCCAGGTGGTCGTTGAGAAAAGGTCGCTTAATGCTTACGTCAATGGAAAAAAAAATCGGGACCGAGAAAAAGCGGTCGAAATGGCCAGGTGGTCGCTGAGAAGAGGTGGTCGCTCGGGCAGGTTTGACTGTACATGGAACTGACAGAATATCTTATTTCCATTTTGTATGTCTAACCTCTATAATTTTTTATTCATCATAATTCTTCTTTATAGTCACTTTAGAAGTTTTAATCAGCCTTCTATTAAGTCACGTAAGGCCACACCAATTTAATTTCTTGGTTCACGGATTTTTTCATAAAAAATATGGAGCGAGAGGGCGAAATAAAAATAAAAATTGTAAAATGGTTGGGGTAAAGGTAACGGCTAATCCAAAACATAAAGAAAAAAAGTTTTCAGCTTGAAAAAAGTACAAAAACACTATTTTTGTACAGTAACAGCACCTGTACCCACACTTTTAGGAGCTTATAATATAAAGGCCAATTTGCTACACCAGAAAGTTGGTGAATGGTTTCATTAATGGTGAAAATTTGCTGAGTGGTAATTTTTATTTTTATTTTTTTTTCCCAAAAAATAGGAGCGAGCGAATCCGTGAACCAAGAAATTAAATTGGTGTGGCCTAAGTCAAGTCAAACTTGCTCTTATTGAACTATTCTTGTTTTGCCATCATTGTGTCTTCTTATCTTTGATCTTCTTGCAGAGGTTCCAGAGATCTTGGATGACGTAGCGTTCCAGCACTGCTCCGGCTGTGAAGACACCAGAGAACACCGACCCGACAAACCCAGTCAAGAAAATGTCTTGGCCTGGAAGAACAAAAACCAGGTTATTGTGTGTATATAGTCCTTTCAAGATCTGAGGAGATGTATCAAGTGAGCCGCAAGGTTGGAGTACTACAATTTTTTTATCTTGATCAATACTACTGATAATTGGTCATCAGTGAAATGATAAGGCAGTAGAAACAGAAAAAAACAAACATGCTGACACCCAGGATTGAACCTGGGCCGGCAGATCTCAAAAACAGCGTGCAAAACCTCAACGCCAAAAGCTCAGAGCTGTTGGCTTGGTCAGTTTGGCAGCGCTTTAATTCTGCTGTTACATCAGTACTGATCCTGAAGAAAGTAGTCATTGCAAATTTGGTCTGTGTACACCTATTGGAATGAAGTTCAGCATTGTACTATGATCACTACCAACACAGATGAGCTTCAATAAAGTATTTTATACTGAATTTCTTAAATTTCCAACTAAGATACACCGGTCCACATTCGAGAAAGCTAGTAGAACACATTCTTGCCTGTAAGAAAGAGCCCTGGGACTGGTGTTTCCGGCCGCAGTTTTAGCGCCATCTCGGCGCTACAGCGTGTCCGACAGTGTTCCAGCCCATAGATCTCTCCGTGGGACACGTTGATGTAGTGATTGTTGCTGATCGATGTGGCAACTTCGATGAACTCAACCTGGAAATCAGATGGCAAAAATAAACTGTTATTCAATTAACAATTAGAGTTGCCTGTACATCTGTAACAGATGCTTAGAGATGGGGCCCATCTCCATTTGTGTTGCCCTTGGGCCACACATTTGTGCAAGCCACTACACACATCACTAGTCCGCTGCTAGTGATGTGTGTTTGACTTCCATACTCTTCCTCATTAGTGCTGAGTGCTAAGCAGATAAAGCAGCATGTACCAGTTTTAAAGTCTTTGGTGTGATTAGGCCGGGAATCGAACTCACGACCTACAGCCAATTTAAGGCAAAGGCTCTACCCAATGTTGCACCGGTTGGTAATAGTGTATCATAAATTTCCGAAGCTGTAGATTTCAGTTCTGTATATCAAATGATGAAACAGATAATTATTACCCCCCTAAGGATAACTAAACTCACTTTATCCTGCAATTCTGGGAAGAGCCGACAGGTTTGTTCCCACATGTGCTGTCCAATAGCCTGCTTCAGATGTTGGTACTCGTCAGAACGGTGTTTCACGCACTCGTCGTTCCAGCGCTCAAACCAAGCGGGTGGGATAGAGAAGTTCAGTATAGTACATGTTGATCTTTCTGGAAAGGAGACAAGAAGAAAAAAACTATATGTATCATGGAAGCTCATATTTGGCTACATTGGGGCCTGCCAGGGATTCAAACCCAGAACCTTTGATTCTGGGTTAAGTCTGCAACCCTAACTATAAAACTACTTTGCAACTTACTAGGTTACTGACTTTCTTAGGTTTCAAATACTAGTCTAAATTCCCTCTTTTTGGACTCCAACACTCATTAAATTTTGGTCTAAATTTAAAACATATAGTAGAAATTCAATACAGTAAACTGTAACTCAACCATTGAATTACTCAATAACATTTCAATGAATAAGTGAAGGTCTTTGCCACACCATGATAATGGTGTATAGGATGCTGCCCATCGCAGTTTCCGTAGCCCTTGGGCCACACAACTGTGCAAGCACAGATAATACATCTGTGTACTACAACCAAGAGGCTGGTATAGCACTGCATGTGTGTTTAACTCCTATACCCTCTCCCATCATTAAAAGTATTTGGTGCTAATTTTTTGGCCCGATTTTGTTAGGCATCATCTCTGCTGTTACATCTGGGATCCTTGGCCACGTTAACGTCTGAAATTTGTCCAAATTTTGGATGAGGGCGCTGATTGGTCCCTACACATGAGCGAATTTAGGAATGGGTTCAAGCCCTCCATCCGCTTGTGGGAGGGCCTGTTGTCATCGAGCAAGCGCTCTAGAACTCAAGAACCAATTCCTTGATTTGCATATTAATTGATGTCACTACCAAACAGTTTGAATGTGCAAGTCTCCAGACTACTACCAGGATGGTACCTAGGCTATAGGCACCAGCAGGGAATGAGCACAGGACTGCAACCTACTTTATAGGTGGACACTCCATTAGCACTTAGTAAGGTTATCTCAGAAGAAGTTCAATTTCCCTTTCAGAAGGAACTACAATTTACCAGGACTGCATCTTTGTTCCCAGGACGGATCCTTGGCAGAAGGGAAGGAGATGAAGAGTACAGGAGGGTCGGCTTCCGAAGCTTCCTCTGGTGTCAGGCTGCTGTATTCTTCTTGAAGCCTCTCCATATCATTACCTGGAGTAAAGGCAAAGGTAAACGTAGTCCAATTATTTTTTTTATGTAATAGAGTGCAGTATGTGCATGTACACTCATGTCTAGGAGATACCAAACTTGTAAGTCACTCTCACTTAGTTCTGAGATGGCACAAGGACACTGTGAGCAATGACCCCAGGAGAGGCTTAATCACCGTTCCTCCGGTGGGGAGCAGGGCTCTTTGGTCAGTGAGCACGGACTCTGTGGTCAATGTACAAGGACATCACCATATTTGGGACACAGTCTTGTGGCTTTCTATCAACTGCCCAGGATATAAGTCATCATGAGTAAGACACAGAAAAATGTAACTTTCACTAATAGATAAGGAAACATATAAATAGTAGAGCAGCACTTCTGTACTCAGTTAGAGTTCAGATTGGAGAGAGTTAAGATCAGAAAGAGAGAGAGTGAACAAAGAAGTACCGACGTAGCACCGACTCCTCGTGTTTTCTTGGGTTTTGCGTGTACAACTAACATCGGCAGCTAATCGCACGAACTCCATGTAAGGGACGCCATCGAAACCAGCTACACACTACCACAACCCTTACATTTAGATCTAGACTTCTTTCGAGGCTGTAGAGGCAGTGGGTAGTTATCCATTGCATTTGAGACATAGTATTGGGACTTGGGAGGTGGAACCCATCCCCCTCCTTCCAACACCTTTTACACAATGTACCTCCCCATGCCAACACAATTCTCCCATTACCCAGAGACAGTATCACAATACATTGGTTCAGCAAATTACCAGTAAGGCCACACCAATTTAATTTCTTGGTTCACAGATTTTTTCATAAAAAATATGGAGCGAAAGGGCGAAATAAAAATAAAAATAAAAATTGTAAAATGTTTGGGGTAAAGGTAAGGGCCAATCCAAAACATATAGGATAAAAAGTTTTCAGCTTGAAAAAAGTACAAAAACACTATTTAATACTGTACAGTAACTGCAACTGTACCCACACTTTAAGGAGCTTATAAAGGCCAATTTGCTACACCAGGAAGTTGGTGAATTGTTTCATTAATGGTGAAAATTTGCTGAGTGGTAATTTTTATTTTTATTTTTTTTTCCAAAAAATAGGAGCGAGCGAATCCGTGAACCAAGAAATTAAATTGGTGTGGCCTAAGTGATAGATAAAGGCAGCTGCCATCTCCATCTCTATAGCCCTTGGGCCAATTGCACTATCACTACAGCAGGGGGCTAGTCCAACTACCATACTCTTTTCCATATGCTTAAAGTGCTAAGTAGAGATTACAGTACTATGTAATGCGTCCTAAATTAAGTCTTCGGTATAATAGGTCTGTTGTTAAAGCTGCAAGCTACCACACACTTTAGGCATACAAGTTAAGGTTCAATAGTTTTCCCTCACAAAAATTGCCAAAAGACAGAACCTTTTTGCAATATTTCATTTGCTTAATATCTTAACATGCCGATTTTTGTCCGTCACAGAGGACCGAAAGGACAAAATTGGTGTCCATCATCAGCTGCACAATTCCGTCAAAGGACAGAAGGATGGATGCTGGCTAGAACACTGCCTCAAACACAGAAAACCGAAAAGACCAAGACTGAAGAATCTTAGCTTAAATCAATTATTCTGGAAAAGTTTACTCATTAATCAATCCATTTCAAAACTACATGTACTTAGGGTTAAACTGAAACACCTCTTACCTGCAAAGAGCCAGATGTTCTGTGCCTTCAGACCCAGCTCCTCTTTGGTTCCTCTCAGACCAACAAATACAGACAGACAGGAACAGCTCTGGCTAACAGCCTTCAACACATCACCCAAACCTGGAACACAATGCTGTGGATTATGTAACAGTGGGGTTCTAGCGCTGCCAAACTGACCACGCCAACAGCTCTTGAGCTTTTGGTGTTGTGGTTAGCACGTTGGATTTGTGATCCGGCTGCCCGGGTTCGGCGCGGGTTCGAATCCCGGGAGTCGGGGTGTTGTTTCTATCTGTTCTTACTCGTCCCTCTGAATTTCTACAATGGTTCCCACGCCGGCCCTGTGAGTAACAGGCTAGTATGTGCCACACAGGGATGTCGATCTCGGAGATTCGAGGACGAATCTTGAAAAGAAAAGGGGGAGTAGTGTAACAGTGGGGTTCTAGCGCTGCCAAACTGACCACGCCAACAGCTCTTGAGCTTTTGGTGTTGTGGTTAGCACGTTGGATTTGTGATCCGGCTGCCCGGGTTCGGCGCGGGTTCGAATCCCGGGAGTCGGGGTGTTGTTTCTATCTGTTCTTACTCGCCCCTCTGAATTTCTACAATTAGTAGCCCACTCATCAATGAGCCTATATCAGCTCAAATTCAAAATGCCTTTTTTTTCAGCAATACTGAAGGTGTCCTTTCGATTACCAAATTCGCAGGCCACTGAACCTGCCATTATAAAATTATAAGGTGGATGTGACGGGTTGTTCAGTGTAATATAACCAGCTGCTGCCACACCGTGTGCCTGCGAAGCTGGTGTGTTACGTCAAAAGGCGTTTATCCTGGCAATACAGATAGTTTGTATATATAAATAGTTTAATGTGCAACACAAAACTTAAATATATTTACAGAGAGAGATAATATTTATCATCAATTGCACACAGCTCCATAATGCACTATGTATTTGATATGTAGCCTGGTATCCAGCCGTAATATAGCTCCCGAGTCTCTTCTCTCCTCTTCGCAATTGCTATTTGATATCTCGACATGGTATTGATTTAGTACGGTCTAGAAACTTTGTATTGTGGTTAAATTAATCTGTGTTTTGTTGGTCTACATTAACAACACAATGATCACAAAGGACCACAAACAGGTCTATATGCAGTGTACATGGAGTAAGTACCTAGTGTGAAAACTTAGTTAATTCCTAATTGCATCTATAGAGATGATATAAAAACAATATATTTGCCCCATTGCACACTGTATATTAGACACGTTTGTAGTTGTTTGTGATCATTTTTTGTTGTTTATGGCGTCTAGACACACCTGTGTTTTGTGCCACTTCTGTAGGCAGCAGGTTGTGGTAGGTGTTGTACACACCAGTAGCTGACACGATGACCGGTGCATGAATGTCCACTTCTCCAACTTTCTTGTCCTGGACTCGGACACCTTCATCAAGGAAATAAAACACAGTACAACATCAGATCAAAAGCCTTCAAGTTTTATGTCTTTTCTAATAATTATAGTTATTGTAAGCTGTATTTTGTATCCCCATGGGAAGCCATATTATAAAGTTTAGCATTGGATCAGTGTTTGAAGAGAACCACACCTGAGGCACATTGAAGTTTCCACCACATCTATCAATAAAAGCAAGAGTTTGCGAAAGTGCGCGCTGGTTGAATCATATATATTCTGGGCTTACTACAAATCCAAAATCAAGATGGTCTGACAAAGGGCTAGCAACCCCTCCCTCTAAAATTCTGCTACATGAAGAGCTGCAAAAAAGCAGTAGACCAAACTAGAACTTTGTCTATGTAACACAAACTCCACTGTCCAGCGCTGATAACTGACCCCTGGCCGGCAATGTTGGGCAGGCCGTATAGAAGCGATCAAATTACTAGTATTTTTAGTACCAGCACCAAAAATAATCAATTCACACATCAATTCCTTCTAGGCTTTTACTCATAGTTGCTGATAAAAAATAGATTACAAACCTGTTGCTCGTCCATCGTTGTCAATCAAAATTTGACTGACAGGTGCCCTACAGAGCACAGCTCCTCCAGCCTTTTTGATAACGGGGATGATGTGGAAGGCTATTTCGCTTGCCCCACCCACTGGGTAGTACCCGCCATCCCTGAAGTGTTCTGCCAGGCTAGCCTGTAGAGCAAAACCTGACTTGCTGGGGAGAACGCCTGTGTGAGACCAAACAAATAAAGAAATCAATGAATAGAACACCTGTTAGAGACCGACAAGGTCAAGTGAATCACTCTATTGAACTGCCTTCTAAGGTTAAGTTTTAAGTTAAACACAAAATTACAGGTAGAAGCAAACTACATCAGGGTCATCACTAAACCAAGACCGGGGCCACTACAGGCTACCATTGAACAACCTTTGACCCATTGCTCTCTTAACATTTACAAAAGGTCACATGTTCTCAGCAACCTGATGCTCAAGGTCTATCCTGAAGAAGACTAGAGGACTGGTCAAACTTCTGAAAGCCCAATAAGTTAAACTTTTCTATAATCAGCTAACTTGCCTAGCCTTATTGGCAGCACCCACAATTCATTTTTTTCTATTGACATATCAGTTGTATTGCGATCAGGTCTTTGTAGCTGAGTCTTTTGAAAGGGAACTTAGAATAGAACTCATATGTCATCAGAGAAATTCTGCCACCTGTTTGAAATAACCTGTTTGACATCTTGGCCTCACCTAGAAAAAAGGTGCACAACTCAAATTTCGAAGCACAGATGTAAAGTATGAAGCCTTTCATGAATGTGTACCAAAATTCAAATCATGATGATTATTACTTTGCAGGCGACACCCAGTAACCTTAAGTAAGGAAGAAGGATAAATATGTGCAATTGAGCTGCGACCTGAGGGCTGCAAGTCACCTTCAGCTCTGCTTAAAGTCCGACACCCACTTCTAGTTGAATACAAAGGGAATCCTCATCAAACATTTTGATATGGTCTGTAAAGAATTTAAGGCATGAGAACTCGACCCACACATGTCTGATCACAATTCAACCTTGTTTTTCTCGCCACTTACCTACTGCTTTTCAAAAAGACGTCGACTGGAAAGTAATCACTGCATACTACGTGCCTCAAAATTTGAGTTATGCTTATCATTTCTGGGTGACGCCAAGAACTTATTGATCTCCCCTTGTACATACCATGGTCTCCAAAGTTGTGTGCAAACACAGTCTTCAAGCCAGCATTGTCTGTCAGTTCATCTAAGACCTCCTTGGTGGATCTTGACATGTATCGGAAGAAGCTGTTTAAGACGTGCACGATGCCTGTCTTGACTAAGACCTTGCACAGCCAAAGAGGTAAGATCTTCAGTACTCCTAAGATGTCTGCACCATCTGCAACTTCCTGGAGTGCAAAAATATACAGTCAAACCTGTATTAGGGGCCACCTCTACAGAGGGGCCACCTGTCCATAGTGGCCACTTTTTGTCGGTCCCTTGGGTATTTTATCTACAAGTTGCCACCTCTATACAGAGGCCACCTGTCTATAGTGGCCACATTTGTCCGGTCCCTTGAGTGGCCACTATAGACAGGTTTGACTGTAACTAATGATCAGTGACCATTATTAAGTTAAAGTCCCTCCTGCATCACATGGTGCATAGGGTGGCACCAATTTTTGTTTATGTAGCCGACAGATAGATCTACCAATGCCATGATTATTGACTATCTCAGCCAATGGCTTATAAACATGACAACCCAACACTCTAGTAAAATTGGCCCAAAGCCCTGTCCCAACCCTAATCCAGCCCTAACACTAACGCTAAACAAAACCCTGGCTGAGTTGACCAGGGTATGGGGCTGAGTTGACAGGGGTGTTGGACCGAGTTGACCAAGGTGGTGGGCCAGGTTGACCTGGGTATTGACTATCGGGCTGAGTTGACCAGGGTGCTGAACCAAGTTGACCAGTGTGTTGAACCGAGTTGACCAGGGTGTTGGCCAAGTTGACAGTAGTTATGGGCCTAATTGACCAGAGTGTTGGGCAGAGTTGACGGGCCAAGTTAGCAAAGGCCGAGTCATCCTGATCTGTATAGCAATGAATTTAGCAATAAGGGTACCTTTGTTTTCTTTAGGAACATCTCAATAGCTTGCTCCTCCCCTGGGAAATGCTGCAGTAGTTCCTGCTTGTACTGTTGTCTTCCACATCTGATGGGGACCCAACGCATCTGAGGTACAGAAAAAGGTCTCTTCAATACCTACCCACAATGAACCAAGTATCAAGACAATAAATCCTGGCATACACAAGTTACATGTTGGCACAGAGACACACACACACACAGACACACACACGTACCACACACACACACACACACATATAACACACACACACACACACACATACTACACACACACACACATACCACACACACACACACACACATACACACCACACACACACAGACACACACACACACATACCACACAGACACACACACACACACACACACACACACACACACACAAGAATGTGGCAACAAGCAGAAGGTATTGCTGGGATGGGTATGAAAATCTTGGGTATAACAGCCCACTCATCATTTCAAATGGTATGGCCCTATCACTTGCTCTTAATCATTTAGACTTAATTTGAATAAATATAAGACCTGATCTGGTTCACCAAGTACAGCAACATCATAGTCGTCGTCCAAACTGGCCCACTGTAGCTGCCCCTCCGTGATCTGGTCCAGTAAAACTCTGACAGTACTACTGTCCTCCATCTTCCCCACATAGTGGATCCCTGAAGGTCAAATTTAAGTTGAAGGTCATTATATAATCAATGCATCATATGGAGTAAAACCTACAGCAAAAATAAGTCCCTGGCAGAAAAAAATAAATTCAGAGGTAAAACTTTTGAACAGGATTTCAAAATGCTTTCTGCAATGAATGCCCTCTGTAATGTGACAAAAATGCCTACGCCCCTGCGGGATTGCCAAAAAAGACAATTCTTGTTTGTGTTAGAATGCATGCGCAGTCAAGCTATAATGTTTCACTATTTAAGTTAGGAAAATCTCACCACAATCAAATTGCAGCCCTTTGAGACCAAAGGTGTGTGACAACCGCCTGGTTTCCCATGCTGCTCCAGAACCAGCACCGTGCTTCCCAGACTTGCGCAAGATGTCCGCCGTCGTCAAGCCCCCCGGTCCGCTCCCGATCACGATGGCGTCGAGGTCAGAGGGCACCTTCTCCACAGAAAATGCTGGTACAGGAAATAAACTACAAATGTCATTCGGATAGGAGATACTTAATGCAACTGAGTCTGAAACAAATTTCATATGGTAAAAAATTAAGATACTATCGTCTCCGCCCCAGAGGTGTGGCAAAAAACAAGTTCCTGTACATATGCAACCTCACACCTCTAAATGTTAAGAGGCAATTTGCACATGACAATACATTGTAGTTATAAGTTTAAAGGTCACAAGAGAATGCTGAATCATTCTGATGATGCATAAACTATGAATATGCAAGTTACTATATACATGTGATTAATGCCAGCATTATCAAAAATACATAAAAGCATTGGGACTGAATATCAGGCACAAAAACTTCACAACTTTCATGATGACAGTTGTGTAACGGTTAAATAATGAAATTATAGATGACACAATACGCTTACAGTACAACACTGATATAGCCTTTCAACCATTCTCACCAGACCAGCATAGGGTCGTTTTATCGGCATTTTCTAATTACTGTCGCCTGAAAAATTACTGAAAAAGGACTGAAAGCAACCCCATAAAAAATCGCCGGCTTGAGCTAATGATCTTGGCGGGCGGGCAACACTCACAGTACCGTAGAGCTAGAGCGATACCGGGGGGCTCACGTTGATATGGTTTCCACTTAAAATTATACTCACCGGCACCCTTCTTCAGAACTTTATTCCTGGCGTCCTTGTCGATGACCAGAGGTTCTGGTGGTCTCCTGGCATCCTCCTTGAAGGGGTTGCACGACTTATCACTCCTTGAGAACTTCCGAAGGAGGAAGACCGAACTCAGGACGGAAACGGAGATCAGCAAGGAGGTAGCTGAGAAGTTTTCAGCAAAGACTGCAAAATATGTGGCCAGTGTAGCCATGATTCTGAACAATGATGACGGGTTGAAAGGTCTAGTTCAATTAAGAACGAATTAAGAAGGCTTTCGTCCGATCTGCTCCGATGACTTTCACTTTTATGGCTCGAGAAGATATAATATCAACAAACGTAACGCATGGTACCGGTACGTCTTGGCACATGCATATGTGATGTCAGATGTGACCATTGACCTACAGATCAGCTGTTTGGAACAGTCCATTCAATTTTGGTGCGTAGGGGTGATCGATGACGTTTAGATGCATTTCGGAATTTACTCAAGGGAATCAAGGAGGTTATATAGACATGTCTATATATATCTTTATAACCTCCTTGGGAAAATGTTAACTAATATAAAGATACTAATATCTTTGCAAGGATGGTTTGTGTAAAGCGTTTGTCATGTTGTTAGTTTGTTTAAAGTAGCGCTATTATAAACACTGTAAAGACTAAGAATGTGAAAATAGCCTATGACAACATTTATAACGTTATATGGATGATATCTACGCGCGCATCTTCCACCATACTTGTCAACGAAGCTCTTGTGCTGAGCACGCAGAAACGTTTTGGTGCAAGTGATTTTTGCCATGTGAAAAAAATGAGTTGAATGAAGTCTTGAATATTATGTATCTGCGAGAAAACTTTTCCAAAGTCGACGAAGAAGATGTAGGAAAACAAAAATAAAGAATTCATCGTTTTAACAGATGACTGAACACACAGAGCATTGTGTACTTAAAAGTACACAATGCTCTGTGTGTTCAGTCATCTGTCCAACCTCCCTGACTACCGTTCATGAAGGAAACTTTTTGGTCCACTCTCAAGTTATTTTTATATTTCCATTCTTGCATTAATTCTTGTATGACTAGAGTATGCCATATATGTAATTGAATAAGTGTGGTAATGTTAGATTCAAATCCATGGATCTAAAAGGATTTCTACCCGAATTAATGTGAGATAGGTCAATCAGACCAATGACATTACATACAATATTTTTAATATTGAATACATTGTAATATATTCTTCAATATCACAACGTTCTCGACCAGACACATCGTGGTCACAAATTGGTAAATGCTCACAAATAATCATACTGAAATAGATATTGGCGTAGTACATTGTATGATTTTGCTCTCTGAAAGCTGCCAAGCCGATTCCTGTAAGACAAGTGCCATCTATTTGTTAGGGCAAGTTATTTTAACCTCCTTGCATTGGTCAGGTCTTGGTTCAGCTGACAAGGCATTCTATATTTATCGTATCATCAAGCTACGACTTGTTGGGGTCAGCTAAATTGTATTTGTAAATTCAAAGGTCACCTGATGGGCCTGCTGACACAAAATTTAGGGCTATGTTTGGGGGTTATCAAAGTCTAAGAATCTTTATTAGAAGATATAAAGAACCAAGGACATTAACGTTACAGTATATCAAGTACGATGGCCAGTGTATGTAAGGAACGACGGTTGTGTAGATTGCTAAAGAAGAGCCTCATGCCACAGACTGTATTTTTTTTTTATTTATTGCACAGTAAGAATGTATGGTGCAAGGCTGCAAAATAAAAAGCATTGCAATGGCTGCAACGACCAATGTGCAGAGTTATAGGGAAACAGACACGCCAAGCCCTGCAAAACATAAAGCTGACGTTATGTGTAAAAGAATGATTTTCCAGACTGGGTTTGACTATTCTTCCTGCGCTGTGATTGGCTTGTCCACGTGAAGCTATCTATATAACGCAAAAGCTGACTAATTACTGCGTAGTTAGACAGACTCATCCCCATAGACTGGTCGCCGGCGCCAGGTGCTCCGAGGGCCGGGCAGAACGTGCAAGGCAGACCGCCAGAACTGGGTTTTGGCCGACGGAACCACCACAGGGCGCACGGGGTGGGATCGTCGAGCGCCGTGGAGCCAAACGCCAAGCAGGAGCGAACAGTGGAGTGGGAGACCGAGGAAACATTTTCCGGCATGGGAGCAAGTGTCGTGGTATCTGTTACCGTTGAAGGGAAAAGGTTGGGCGTTAATTTGCTGGTCTCTGAATTTTTTTGGTGTATTCCATATGTTTTGTGGTCGGAAGAGGGTAAACCAGGTGTGGTGATTGTCTGTCGGTATGCAAGAGGCACGTGCACGGCTTTATCTATGTAGGGCCCTTCTTCCTTCACTGATGGTCGTGGTGCGGCCTGGTGTGGCGTGAATGCAGGGACGAATTTAGTCGGAATCTCTCTTAATTTTATTGTTTCTTAGATATTGCAAGTCCTAACTACGCCAGTGAGAGCCCCGGCACCAGCAGCTTAAGGAAATCCAGCCGGGCAGGTCTGGGACACCAGGCGGCAGCAGGGAAGCCAAGCGCCACGCGCAAGCCATGGGGGATTGACTCGGACCCGGGACGTAGATGGCTAATCCGTCGGGCAGACAACGAAGAAATACTGAGAGAAAAACAATGGGGAAGTACGGTACTTGTATGTTACTGAGGTGACGAAGGTTGGGCCATTCACTGTTATTTTCCTGTGTACTTTTCGCTTATTTTGGTCAGAAGGTGGAAGCCAGGTGCGAGAGTTGTCTGTTGGTATGTGAGTTTGCACGTGCATGGCGTTTTCCGGCTGTGGGGCCCTTCTTCCTTCAGACCGAGCGTCGTGTGGAGGGCGTTGTGAATCAGAGTGCGACTGGAAACATATATTTTGTGAGTGACATGTTTAACTGGAATTGGTATTGTCTCTGATGGTACAGGTCCGTTCGAAGCACCTGGGAACGCCGATGGAGCTTAGAACGACGGAGGGCCCGAACGCCATGCTAGGACACCGCCGCGGCCCAGAGAACAGCCGACGCGACAGGAAACAAGGGGATACGAGCGCCAGAGAACGCTGACGCTGGGTCGGAGATTTAGCGCAGGCCGTCGGGGTTTGCCGTGCCGAACAACCACGGGCACGGAGCTCGAGGGAATGGACAGTAGTGGAGGCAGGGTGAAGGCTGCAACAGCGGTCGGAAGGGAAGGCGATATCAATGTGTGATTTCATGGTGTTGTTTTCGTTTTGTGTTTGACATTAACTCTTGCTGAAATTTCATTAAATTTGTTTTGCATCGTTTAACGTTACATTGTGTAGCAATTGTAAGGTATGTCAAGGAGGTTGAAACCTCCTTGGGTATGTTGATTCACGTGCGTGATTTTCCAGTGTCATAGTTATGGTAATTAGCGGTTTAGTTCCAGGCGTGGTACAAGCATTGTTCGCTACCAGCTGCAGGTAAGTATTGGCGTGGGGTGTGCCTAAATACCACAAACGACCACAAACGACTCGGAAATACCACAAACGACCACAAACGACTCTAGTATGCAGTGTATATGGGTCAAAGACCTTGTGTGGCGCTCTGGAGACATTGTTTACACATTTATGAATTTTAAAAACGCAGCAAGTCCTGCGTATTCACCAGTTTAATATTTCAAGTTAGTCCGCCGGTTTCAAGATCGAAGCGATTCTGCGCTGTCAATGAATGCGTGCTTGCATTTGAGGATGAAAAACACCTAGTATACAAGTTTTATTAGTTGACAATGATAGAATAGTGCCATGCTATAATCTATGAACCAACAGCGTCCATAGTTTTATCGTCCTGTCGTCTATGGTGCCGTGGAAGGTATCGAGAACTTCCCCATGCAGACTCCCAGCACGGGCGATCCAACATGGCGGCCGAGAATCGCTTCTCTATTCTATCATTGTCAACTAATAAAACTTGTATACTAAGTGTTTTTCATCCTCAAATGCAAGCACGCATTCATTGACAGCGCAGAATCGCTTCGATCTTGAAACCGGCGGACTAACTTGAAATAACTGGTGAATACGCAGGACTTGCTGCGTTTTTAAAATTCATAAATGTGTAAACAATGTCTCCAGAGCGCCACACAAGGTCTTTGGCCCATATACACTGCATTTTAGAGTCGTTTGTGGTCGTTTGTGGTATTTCCGAGTCGTTTGTGGTCGTTTGTGGTATTTAGGCAGACCGTTGGCGTGTACGTTCACGAGGTGATTTGCTATTCTGGACTGGGCACATGATCCTGATGCAATTTGTATTTTTTCACAGGTGGTGTTAGTTTTTACTTGAGTTACATTATGGACTAGGCGGAGCCCGGCATTGTATTGTGAAATATGGGACAGGCCCATTGTCTTGTACATGTGCATGTGGTGGTTGCAATATGGGCTGTACCCATGGTCTGGTGGAATAGAAAATGGGACAGGCCCATCGTCTTGTGTAATTTGTGTAATAAATATGGGACAGGCCCATGGTCTTGTGTAATTTGTGTAATAAATATGGGACAGGCCCATGGTCTTGTGTAATTTGTGTAATAAATATGGGACAGGCCCATGGTCTTGTGTAATCTGTGTGATAAAATATGGGACAGGCCCATCGTCTTGTGTAATCTGTGTAATAGAATATGGGACAGGCCCATGGTCTTGTGTAATTTGTGTAAAAAAAAATATGGGACAGGCCCATGGTCTTGTGTAATTTGTGTGATAAAATATGGGACAGGCCCATCGTCTTGTGTAATCTGTGTGATAAATATGGGACAGGCCCATCGTCTGGTGTAATTTGTGTAACAGAATATGGGACAGGCCCATGGTCTTGTGTAATCTGTGTGATAAATATGGGACAGGCCCATCGTCTGGTGTAATTTGTGTAACAGAATATGGGACAGGCCCATGGTCTTGTGTAATCTGTGTGATAAGATATGGCACAGGCCCATCGTCTTGTGTAATCTGTGTAATAAATATGGGACAGGCCCATCGTCTTGTGTAATCTGTGTGATAAATATGGGACAGGCCCATCGTCTGGTGTAATTTGTGTAACAGAATATGGTGACAGGCCCGATGGTCTGAGTGTAATCTGTGAGATAAATATGGGACAGGCCCATCGTCGGGTGTAAAGTGGTATAAGATATGGCACAGGCCCATCGTCTGGTGTAATTTGTGTAATAAAATATGGGACAGGCCCATCGTCTTGTGTAATCTGTGTAATAAAATATGGGACAGGCCCATCGTCTGGTGTAATTTGTGTAACAGAATATGGGACAGGCCCATGGTCTTGTGTAATCTGTGTGATAAGATATGGCACAGGCCCATCGTCTGGTGTAATTTGTGTAATAAAATATGGCACAGGCCCATCGTCTTATGTAATCTGTGTAATAAAATATGGGACAGGCCCATGGTCTTGTGTAATCTGTGTGATAAGATATGGGACAGGCCCATCGTCTTGTGTAATTTGTGTAATAAATATGGACAGGCAATGGACTGTGTAATAAATGTGGAAACTATGGAAGATGGGTGTAGGAGGAAGGATGCTTGACAATATACACGAGTTTCTGAACAGACTGAACAGATTCTGTGTTAATGATCACACTACAGAATGGAAGGAAACGTATGTTGGCATACCACAGGGTGCTATACTGTCACCTACGTTGCAACGCTTACACATGTGATATGCTCAAAGATGTGAGTTCTGAACATGGAGAGTACGCTGATGACAATATGCTGTGGAAAAGGGGTAAGGACATAGATGCACTAGTGAGTACAGTTCAGGAAGACATTAATACACTACAGTGGTGCAAAAATGGAATGCAAAGATACAAGCTGCAAAAACGGAATACATGGTATTCCAGCCTCCTAAGGAGCAGAGAAAGAAACTAGTACTATATATGGGAAACAGCACATTGACAGAAGCAGAAGAAAAAAAAAAAGATTAAGGGGAATACACATGGACAGATATTTACACATGAGAGCCCACGTGGAGCACCAAACAAAGAAAGCATATAAGACTCTGAAAGCAGTAGCAAGTGTGATAGACCCAAGAACTGGCCTTGATCAAAATACAGCTACACATGAAGAGAGTGAGGAATACAAGTGAGAACAGACGACAAAAGTAATAGAAGAAAGGAAGCTTGAAGTGATACCGCCTATACAGTGTGCAAAAGCCGACCAATTGGAAAAAGCAACAAGAGTGAAGCACATGTGTTTGGATGCACATAGAGAGAAGGGAGTGACGGAAAGCACATGTGACCATATACCGACGAACTGAAGCGGTTAGAGACACAACAACAACAACAACGACAGGCCCACATGACCCTGTGTAATATGAGTTACCGGGTAATATGAACCCATGATCCTAAGCATTGTGTATCATGTGAGAGCCCATTAGGAAAATAAGATTGGGATAAGTTACAGGTAAAGAAAATATATGATAAGATTGGGGATATATGAGGATGAGATTGGAAAAAGGATTAATCGGGATATATGAGAATGAGATTGGGAAAAGGATTAAGGAGAGATAAAAGATATATTGCATAGTTTAGTAATAGAAGGTTGCTGAGGGACGCGACTTTAGATCGAGTAAGAATAGTGAGACAGGGGGAGGAAGGAAGGAAGGAATGGAAAGAAGGGAAATGGTATAAAGAATGAGATTGGGGAAGGAAGAGGGAAGGAGGAGGAAATGGGGAAGAATAAAGAGGGAAAATGGATGGCAAAGAGAAGAAGGGGCGCGACTCCAGGCACTACCCCATAACTTCATATGGATGAGCCAGTCACTGCGCAGGAAGAATAGGTAACTATTCTTCCTGCGCTGTGATTGGCTTGTCCACGTGAAGCTATCTATATAAGGCAAAAGCTGACTAATTACTGCGTAGTTAGACAGACTCATCCGCATAGCCTGGTAGCTCGGCGAAAGGTAAACTATGAGTAGAGAAAGAGATGGGAGGGTGACACGAGAGGAGTGATGTTTGGAATTGGTACAATTCTGAAATGCTTGCAATGTATTTGCGTTAAGTTTGTAAGATAACGAACGGATTTTATTAAGGCTGGTTTTAATGTATAGAAATGTGAATGGCGGCGCAATTCAGCGTAGTACTGCTGCTATGCCGTGCATCTGTAATAAGACTTGTCAAATTTGTCTAGACGAGGGTCGAACAATTTCAATCCTCCCTCCCCTCCCACCCAACATCCGTTTTAACAGAGGAAAATAGATTCGAATCATTTCGCCGCGCGACTCCAGGCACTACCCCATAGCTTCATATGGATGAGCCAGTCACTGCGCAGGAAGAATAGGTAACTTCTCTAGATCTTGTCTGTGACGAACGCTCGCAAAAACCCTAATCAGACCTTCCGATATTGCGACGTGTTGTGCAATAGGCCAGGTGTGTCACGCCCCAAATAAGGTAACGCGTAACTAGGTGACGTAATGCCAGACTATAAATAAGCCGTGTTGTCAGACAAATCTTCAGTATCGGCTCAGGGTTTTGGCTTGCGGACGGACCTCTGCGTTCGCTCGCGGCTTGGACCTCGGTGCTCACCATGTCACGCTTACTTCGACACAACCCCACGCAAGCTGACATGACCAAGCAATAACGCTTACTTCGGCTTGAGCTGGTTTTCTAACCGGCTCTCTCCACCAAACCACCCGGCCTGAGGGGCGGGTTTGCCCGTAGCGGCCGCGCAGTCACCGCGGTAACACCGGTGCTAGGCGGTGGGCAGCCCTTCCCACGGGCCCCCTCTCGTAAGCAGACGGACACTGTGCTGTGTTTGTGGTCAGTGTTTCGGCTGGCTTGCAGGAGGGGGCTACAGGTTAAAACTACAGGTGGAATCGTCGTCTGGATTGAGGACATTGGACTGGGTTGGCGGAAAACATGGTCCTGTCCACAAACCGCTGAAAAAAACGGAGCGGGACGGGGGTGGGGGGTGGCTGGAATGGCTGCATAATCGTCTTAAAGCTGTAGGCTTATCATTAGGCTTGTTATGTGACAGTAGGACTATTAGAGGATAGACCTCTCCTGTTTATTTTGGTAAATTATTCACAGTGCCTTCGTCACTTTCTACATTTATCACCCTTTAGTCGTGGAGTCTGATGATAAGTTAAGATTTGGCGGCTTATACCGGTGGTCGAGAAAACATTGCAAAAATATGGCTAGAGATTAAAGGTGCCGTGGATGATTAACTACCTGTTAGGTGAACTACAAGAGACCGCAAAGTGTTCTTTAATACACTTGGTATAGCCGTATGGTTAGAATACGT
Source organism: Branchiostoma floridae (assembly GCF_000003815.2). Lineage (NCBI taxonomy): Eukaryota > Metazoa > Chordata > Leptocardii > Amphioxiformes > Branchiostomatidae > Branchiostoma > Branchiostoma floridae. The sequence continues at coordinate 4,444,888 of NC_049988.1, read as the reverse complement.
AATACCGCCACATAATGGCCAAAAGACTACGTTGTCTATATCTTACTACAATACTTTAATAGCTACATTGTGGGTTTAAAATGCATGTATTATCCACGTAACTCTTTCAATTCAGTTAGATTTAATATAAATGAAGAGCTTGAATTAAAAGCGGATATAATCAAGATGTCCATAGCTCCGTTCGATGGCGTGCCACTATTGCACAATGTTGCCCAATCCGTCATTACGTTATCAAAACACAATGGTCGTTGGCCGGAGGGAAATACTTATCCACAACGCAACAAGGAGGACCACAATTAAGGAGAACCTCCGCATCCGCACAATAAAGAAAACACAAGCACATGAATAAAGAAATTACATTTATATGAACAAGTAGCGTTACCACCGAAAAATCAAAGATTACACGTTAATTAAGGTATCACTACAAATCAATATAGAACTTGAGTTGGACGAACACATCTCTTCGCCAAATTATCATGCCTTTATTCAAAACTTTAAGGTCTTATTCATGTATTACTAAATAGTACCTACCCCAAAAGCAAATTACTGCATGAACTGTGTTCCTCACAAACCTACAAATGCTGCCAAAACAAGACCTGATTGTACACATGTGACCTGATAGCATCCCTGGTCAATCAGAATCTCATGCTTGTCAAGCTAAGGCTCCTCCGGCAAAACATCTGTCAAACAGCTGTGTCCATAGATATAGGTCAAAATGAGATACAAATGTATATAGAAAACAGTTTATTTCTGTTGATTGGCTACTGATTACAATTAAATGCATCTTTCCATGTAGATTATGTAGTACCTTTCAGCCAAAAATATTGCAAACAAGTTTGAAAGTCCTATCATGGAATTCAGTGGATTTCTTAACTTTCCTCATTAATTATGCGAACTAGCTGTTCATTTGCATAATTAGTATTAAATTATGTAAGTCATCACTTAGGTGCACCCGATACATACAGGATTCATGTTACTAAGCATGGAATCCTAGTATAGGATTCATGCTAGGTAGCAGTGTAAAGGAATCCTTTAGTCCTTCAAAGGATTCCTTTGACATGTTCCTAGCATGAATCCGAATCTTATGGGATTCACGAACAGACTGACGGGAAGGTTTCAAGCTCCTGATAGGCATGCTGGGAAGCTGCCCAAAGCGAGGCCCGCGGTTCGGTCAAAATTCGTCTGCAGGCGATCGTCTGCGTTTGTTATGGTTTAACTTTTTCACATCGAACTTTAATACGGATTGATTTTGACTGGCTATCTGGCTCTGGAATTGTCTGAAGGTATGCAATGTTATGTTTTGGCAAATACAAGTACTTCTGCATACCGTTACGTGCAAATTATTGTGAGATGTGTCTCCTACATGGGGAGGGGGGCAACCTTCGTATTTACATGGTAACGGTCCTGTTAGATATTTTTGTATCTTTGTTTCGAATACAACTAATTTTTGGTCCTGGAATTCGTCAAAGTTAAGGCAATTATTCTTAACAAAGGCCGATGTGCCACATGTCAATGCCTGTGAACTGTTGCTTTTGAAGTCTCTACTGAAAAAAGCACGTATTTCCTTCTCTTGTGCCCTTTCATTTTCAAATACTGTTTTGCTGGTATCCTCATTTGCTTTTTTTCGTATACTTTCCCAAATTTTAGCATGCCATTAAGGTCAAATTAAAGAGTAAGTTCACCAACGTATCGACTGGCAAAAAGTTGACGAGTTTACTACACCTAGCAATGGCACATTAGAGCCTACGGATGAGTCAACTAATGACAACCCTCTGGTTCATCCTCCACCTTCGCTGCTACCACCAGAGAACAGTTCTCATGACCAAACACGTTCCCACAGAACATATGCTGCGCACAAACAACTCAAAGTGACTGGGTGGAGGGACATTCACGACAAACTTCTCGCAACTGGTACAGAGCTGTCTGCAGTGCTCCAACATCCTTCTTCTGCATGATTTGTAAGCAGGACCAGCCCATGGACATCCATAGGTGCTGAGACATTCTGTTTGAGCTGCTTGGAGCTTCACCATGAGAATTCGCTCCACCTCCCAGAAGTATGGACGGTATGTTAGGTTGAGTTTTCTCATACATGCAATTATTGATCGTAAAATTTGTCACAGGTCATTGCTCTAGGTGA
>NC_049988.1:4388543-4437527 GCF_000003815.2 Branchiostoma floridae | reverse complement strand
CTAGCAATATATGAACACATTTTTAGTCACTTTAGCCAAGAGGTTGAATCAGCAGGAAAACACTTCATGCATTTCTTCCATTAGGTTGTATTATTACATTTCTATCTAAAAATGTATGACAGCATTTTGTAGTTGTAGTGTATACGGCCTGCATAATTGATTTAGGCACACCACAGCACTATATAATCTCCTTGCTCACTGTACGAATATTTATGAATATTTGAAATACAAATTTTGAACTAGGGATTCAAGGTGTACCACTACCACATCTTCTCTGATAGTGATACAGTTTTGTGTACAGATACGTAGGGTCTGTTGTTCCAGGTTATCAGCATGTTATATTGGAAATGCCAACTTTTCCTAATCAGAGCAAGACCAGAACCCAGTTGAGAAGTAGGAAAATAAAATGTAATAACAATGAGGTTATATAAAACCTCCTAGGTAATAAAAATTGCAGTGGTCATTATGGATTAAATCATGATTTTCTCTCTCAACAGCTGTACAGCTCCTGTTAGGAGTTTCAGAAGGTCTGCAACAGGCTGCCCAGGAGAGGGATGGAGTCACCTTTAATAGACAGTCCTGTGGGGAGGTAGGAAGGGGAAAAGCAGCAGGAAGGACAAAGGAGGCTATGTAGAGATACCTCCTTGAAGGGACAAAGGAAAAGGGAAGAAAAAGGGAAAGAAGAAGGTGCCCCAAAATCAGTTTGATTCAGAAGATGACATCCCTCTTACTGAACTGATGTCCTATGAAAAATGAGATGGCTGTACTAGTATGCATGAGAGGCAGTTGAGAGGGCTATATTAGCCTATATGCGCATCTACTACCTACAACATAACACCTCATTTTGATTTCTTACAATATTAGTACTATCCTGGCTAGTCAAAACACAATGTCTAGGTGATGAGTTAAGTTAAAGTTAAAGTTAAAGTATCTGAGTGTTGAATAAAATGTAAAAAATATTAGCAAACAGCAAAATATGATGATTTAGAAATAGATAAACAGACATGTCATATTCTGAGAAAAGCAATGGTGTTTATTTTGTTCAATGTGTTTGCAACATGAATTTCGATGCCGTCATTAGATGCGACTTATTCATTTACACTTAGATTCCTGTACCTCAATGACAATCTGCGCATTGATATAATACTTTGCAGTGACAATAACCTGTTACATCTGGAAAAAATGTTATAAAATGAATGACATATGCCTATAATATTTGTTGCATTAACAGTTAGTATTTCACAGTCACACAATACATAGCATACTAGTACTACTATATTGATATCCTTATTATAAACAATGGCATGGCTATGAATATGAAAATAAAGAGTAATATGAAGGATTTCATATGTATAAAGTTTCACTTGTCCATAGTTGTCTACTAGGTTGCCTTTACATTATCTCTCAAATTCTACAATGATATGCAGGTAAGCTGTTGTAAACTTGTCTGCCTGGATGTGAACATCTTTTGTTCATCACTCAGTCAATCAGTGATGACAGGTTGGGTGAATCCTGGCACCTGTGAATACAAGGAAATAGTAGAAAGATTTCATGGAAGAGTTATTGATCACATCCACAAAATCAGATTGCATGCCATGTCTTAATTGAACAGATTAGATAGCTTTGTAAGTATTGAATTACAACTTTTCCAACAGCAACCAGGAGGAACTTCACCTTATGCATTATGAAAAGCAGATGTGGTTACCATACTATGCCATGGCTACTTGTTAAGTATCAGTAATGCTCTTCCCTACCTATCCTGGAAAAACTGTATTGTAATTAGTGTCACTAGAGTTTTGGCCAGCCTGAAAAATTGCAAGAAAAAAAAAGATAATCCCTACCTACCGACCCTAATTTTTTTCAGGAATGAAACAGGAAACACAACATTTTTTCCTAGGCCTTGGTACAAATCACAAACTGCAGTGCCAGAATGGTATAAGTACACAAGTTTGATAGATCTCTAATCATAGTATTTATATCAACGTAATGATGTTGTAATAATATAGTTGGACTTGTTTTGGGCTGGAAGGGTTGGGTCTCTTGCATTCCCTTGTTGCATATACTTGTTGCATATACTTGAGTCTCAACATATCTTACATTTTATTCACCTGTCCTCAAGCAACCTATATCACCACATATGAAGTCCAATATACCATTGACCACAAAAGAATTATGACGTGTCTGTATCAATTATGCAAATAAGGCATTGATTAGAAAAATGCACATCCTGTTATTTGCACCTGGCCTATAGGTACCTTCACCTCCAATATATTTTTTTTTAGTATTTAGGAACTGGTGGGTTTACCTGTGTGTTTCTGAAGACTGGTACTTTACCAGTGTTTTTGTTGCATTTAGGTATGTTAACTTGCACATAGATATATATATTGAGAAACTAGTATTCACTTGCGTTTTTATCCAATGGTGATAGAATAGTGCAGTGACACCCAGGAACCGGAGCTAAAACGGATCAGCGCAGAGTCAACGGGAAATGTCAGCTCCAGTCAGGCTTACAGGCCATTTGTCTTTTTAAGTATCCAGTATTTGAGTATAGTATACTGTGAGCGCTACTAGTACTATATAATAGAGGCCGTGTACTAGTACAAGTAATTGCCCACCCCATTTGCCTGCTTATTTCGTGCAATTATCCGGGTTGTGCAACAATGCAAAGTTAAGCGCCGGTTTGGGATGCGACTAACAATATGGCCGTCTTATTTGGGTAAACAAAGGTTGCATAGTTGAGTATTTTGTGCAAATATCTGGGTTGCGCAACAATGCACCGGTTTGACAGTTGGAATTTCCGTGCAATTAACAGAATTGTGCAGTAATCCGCTATGCAATGGACCAATCCTGAAGCCCCCCCCCTCCTGTTCGATCGATCATGTTTTAATTTCAAACACCTCTATCAAAAACAGCGCTTGACAGACAGAACTGGCCACAGCTTGATCAGGATCAGTCCATTACATGGCTTTAATTTAAACCACTGTATATAATATACAAGCAAAATATGCCCTCCAAGAGTCACCACAGCTAAATCAGTGCATATCATAATGTGTACTCTGGAGCCCATGGCTGCTGTGGTATGATGGAATGGAATTATAATATATATATAATGTTATTTATTAGTTATCCTCTCTACTTTGTTGTTCTGGGAAATGGCTTGTAGCTATAGGATACTAAATGGGATACTAAATGCCAAATCTTGATTGTTGTGATGACGGGGGCCTTAAAGTTGCTGCCCTGCCGAGGAAGTACCCCGCCTGCTTTGTAGCTAGTCTTGACCTGGTCTACATTTTCCGGAAACCCTTGACATGAAACGTTTTCGATTTCCACGAGGGGTAAAGAACGACTTTGACAGACACAGGGGCTCACAGACTTTGAATGATTAAATCTCAGCCATAGTTAGTTAATCGAATACCACATAACAACTTACAGTTCAGCAAATGTTCTCTTCAAAATAACTCCATATTAAAAGTATCGGAAGGTATTGAAACGTTACGTTCGATCGCCTGAACCAAAAATTAGCAAGGATTTGATTCCCGTTCTTACCTGTAATGGACGTATCCAGGTCCTCATGCAATGATGAGAACTAAGTTGTAACTGCCAACAAAAACTTGTTCCGGAAGTTTCTATCGATGACCTTATAATATTTCACTTTCGATCCTCTTGACGGCGACGCCCCATGCAAATAGGGCGCCGCCATTTTGTGGGATTGATGTGAAACCTTCCCGTCAATCTGTTCGTGAATCCCGTAAGATTCGGATTCATGCTAGGAACATGTCAAAGGAATCCTTTGAAGGACTAAAGGATTCCTTTACACTGCTACCTAGCATGAATCCTATACCAGGATTCCATGTTTAGTAACATGAATCCTGTATGTATCGGGTGCATGTTCAGAACACGAGATGTCAAAAATGGAAGTTTTGCTGCAGTACCTTAGGAAGCCGCTAGGGGGACCACTATCATACTCGACCTTCGTTGTCCTGACCCCTACCCACCTACCAAACATTATCAGGATACTTTCAATGCTTCTCGAGTTATGCATTCCACAAACAAACGGACGCACTCACTCGGCCCGCTACCGTCCTAACGTATAATGCTACGCCAACTATTTTCAAACGCAACCTTCCTTTCCGCAACCGCTACTCAAATGCCAAATATCATGAAAATCCATACACAGCTTCTTGAGTTATATGCTGTTGGCATGGATTTATGAACTTTCCTCATTAGTTATGCAGATTAGCTGCTGATTTGCATAATTAGTATTACATTGTTTACGTCATCACCCATTCTATCTACATACCGAAAATCCTGATGATCCGTCAACACGTTCTCGAGTTATTCTCGTTCAAAGTTTGAAAGGAAATCTGTACCTGCAGTTCCCAAAAAGCCGCTAGTGGAGGGAAACTCACAGCACTTACTCTCTGCCCCAAGGGCTATCTACCACTCAAAAATCATGACCACAGTATGTCCAGAACACGAAGTGTCAAAATTAAAAGTTATGCTGCAGTACCTTAGGCAGTTACTAGCGGGCCCATTATCAAACTTGACCTTTGTTTTCCTGACCTCCACCCACCTACCAAATATCATCAGGATCCATTCAAGGGTTCTCGAGTTATCTGGCATACAGACAAACGCACTTACATACAAATCCCGCTACAGCACCGTAGGTAAGAGCTAGGCAAACCATTTTCGCACTTGACCTTCCTCTTCAAAACCGCTACACACCTACCGTGTATCGTGAAAATCGCCCTGCTGCATTTTGACTTATACTGGCCAAAACAAACCGCACAAAACATGCCAAGCTCGCTGCAGTACCGTAGGACAACGCCAGGTAAACCGTTTTCGAACTTAGCATTCCTTTCGACAACCGCTACACACCTACCAAAAATCACAAAGTTCCATCCACAATTTCTCGAGTTATATGCTGTTGACCTACATACAGACCCAAGTCGACAAAAACATACTCTTCTTGGCGAAGAGAAATATGAAAAAAGTGCCTTCGGGTTTCGGCCCATCTACCCTTGTGCCAAATTTGAGGTCATTCGGTCCAGGAACGACGGAGATGAAGCGCTGTTAAAGACTTGACAGGAGAAAGAAGAAACAAAGCAAATACTAGAAAGGCCGACATTTGCCTGGAAGCAATTACAGCATATTTCAATCCATCTTCACCCCCATGCAAAAATGTACTGTGCCATATCGACCTTTTGTAGAAATTGACCTATCCAAAACATGTGCATCATCCCACTTCAAACTGTTTTTTTTTTACTTTAAGTTGCCCCCTCCCAATAGAAGAATGGACTCTTCCAGAACACCCCTTTTATTTGAAATTGAAAAAAAAAAACTTATAATGCTCTGTGTTCAGTCATTTGTTCAACATCTCTGGCTATAGATTTCATAACGAAGGCAACTTCTTTTTATTATTCGCACGCTCGCACTAGTTTTGGTGTACCCAGAGGATTCATCCATATAATCAAATCAGTGTTGCCTATTAAATGGAGGTACAGTCAAACCTGCCCGAGCGACCACCTCTTCTCAGCGACCACCTGGCCATTTCGACCGCTTTTTCTCGGTCCCGATTTATTTTCCCATTGACGTAAGCATTAAGCGACCTTTTCTCAACGACCACCTGGCCAACGCGACCGCGACCGGCCCAAATTGGGACCCATAACGACCGCATCATTTTCAAAATTGAGGTTTTCATCGATTTTTGATGATAACTAGCGTGATTTTGTGCCGAAATCGGCCAGTTTGCGTCGGATTTTCAGGTTAAATTTACAGTTTACAGTGTGCGTGTTGTATTTGACATTAAAAACCTCGCTTCTTTGCGTGCGTGCAGTGTGCTTGCTATTTGCCATTAAGCACAACGGAAACCATTTATACTTTGCATCGGGCATGTTTTGAGTCGATACTCTTCTCAGCGACCACCTGTTCAAATCGACCGCTTTTTCCCGGTCCCCCGGGTGGTCGTCTTGGGCAGGTTTGACTGTATGTAACGTTAGATGAGATCCTTATCCAAGGATTACAAAGGATTTCGACCCAAATCGAAGCAAGAATGCCTATCATATCAATGACATAATTAACGTTATATACATAATGTAGTTTATACAATTTTTGTTAATATCATTTTTTCATAAATATATTAAAATTTATAACGTCCTTGATTGGAAAATAGCGGCCTGCGAATGGTATATGCACACAAATAATCGTATTGAACCGACAGATTGACGTAGACAAGAATAAGCTTTCAGTGTTTGAAAGCTACCGATTATTACTATAGCATAAGTCAATTAAATGTGCAACGATGCAATCTGTTTGTCAGGCCGATGAGGACAGGGTATTCTAACTTTATCGTATCATCATATCATGAGTGTTTAGGCTAGTTATATGTCATATTGTATTTGTGAATTCAAAGGTCACTGACGAATCTGGTGACACGAAGTTTAGGGCTATGCCAGTGGTTTATCAAAATTTGTGAAACTTCTGCAAGAACCAAGAAAAAAGTACGATGTATGATAAATCGAAGTCAAGATCACGGTTGTCTGGCCACATGGTACTGATTGAATTTGTATCTTCATCATGATACAAAGATTGCACAGTAAAGGTTCAAATATATACTGTATGTTACAAGGCTAAGTAACTACGTTGCAATGTGTAGAAACGTTGAACGGGCACGCCAGGGTTTATGTCTTTTATACATAAAAAGATGGTTACCGTAAGATGCATTGAGGTAGAAAAACGACACTTGAGTAAAATAAAGAATTTCAACACTGGGTTTACCTTCCCTTGCAACGCTTACAAAATAGTAGTCTCACCGTGGTGAGGATGATGATTATTCTGACCGGCCGACTCCCCTAGCGCACTATTGACAGCTCTATCTGAATGGCCAATTTCTACAATTAGACCACCGATCCACGGAGTCTGGTACGTGTTGTGCCAGGTGTGTACATGCTCGATCCTGCCAAGTAAGGCAACTCGTAACTTGGTGACAACTCCTTGCACTGAAAACGATACATTATCTTATTACTTTCCCGATGCAGCATACTGTGTTAGCGTGTACATAATATTAGCGTGTGTAACTGAACTAAATTGTCTATACTGTTATCAAAAAATTAGGTTGGCTAGGTTTTAGTAATACATAGTTTATGTATTTTTTATTTTATTTTATTGGTATACATATAAGACAAGACACAGTGGTAAATGCACTCTAGCAAAGCTAATATTAACATAACCACTAGGACATTTGAAAATAAAATAAACAAAGGACAAAACAATGTGAGATCAAATAAAGCAGTAGTACAGCAGTGGGGTGACGGATCCAATAAATAAATATACATACAAGATTTAAAGCAGAATGTTCAATCAGTTTGAAAACGGTTGGTCTGGAGTATGTATGCCTGTGTAATCTGCATAATATGGGTATTTGTTTCTGTTGGTAGAGTGGGTGAACCCCTGAGTAAAAGTTGAGTTAAGACTGGGTCAGACATAGTTTTCAAATCAAGGGTTAGAAGGCCTTGAAGATTGCAGAGAAGGGTTTTTCTAAGTTGATTGTAGTTAGGGCAGTACAATAAATAGTGGACAACGCTTTCACATCGGGAGCCACAGCTTTGGTAACGAGTTGTGGTACAAGTCGGTGGCTGTAAATTGTGTTTGTTACGAAGGTTGTAGGGAGTAGAGGCAGAGACTTCAGGAGTGATCAACTCCTGAAGATACTGACGAGTGTGACCATGAACAATTTTATGAAACATTGACAAAGAGTGAATATGGCGACGGTCAGACAGTTTTTCCCACCCAAGTTCTGAAAGGAGTGACAAATATGAGGATCCTCTCACAGCACCTGATACTGTGAGTGAGCACTCATATTGTACTCTCTCTATACGTCGGGAGTCCGATATAGTGCAGCCATGCCATACTATGTCGGCGTGCTCAAGAAGTGGACGAATGAAGGACTTGTAGATAACTTCGAGTACATGTCGTGGCAATTTAAATTTAAGTTTGTTCAGTGTGGACACACGTTTTGATACTTTGGCAATCATGTGTGTAATATGTTTTTCCCAAGACATGGTGGACGTGAGAAAAACACCAATGTGCTTGTGGTCTTTTACAGATTGAATGACACAGTTGTCAAGAAAAAGGGGAGGATGGCAAGGGGGATCGATTTTCCTGGAAAAACACATTTCCTCAGTTTTTAAAGGATTCAGTTTCATAAGCCACGTGGAAGCCCAAGATGATATCTTACTAAGATCAGAATTTAGACTTGACGCAGTTTTGGTTGGGCTATCCACTATATCTACTAAAGAACTATCATCTGCAAAGAGAAACGGGCAAGATGATAAATCGTCCACCATATCATTGATGTAAACAAGAAATAAGAGGGGGCCTAATATAGAACCCTGTGGTACGCCTGCGCGAATATTACACCAATCTGAGTGCTGGCCATCTATAACTACTCTTTGTACACGATCAGAAAGATAGCTGTGGAACCAATTTAGGACCGGACCCTCGACCCCATTTCTTTGAAGCTTGAAAATAATGCCCTTATGCCAAACTTTGTCAAATGCACGTGAAAAATCTAAATAAACCGCTCGGACCTCTCTATTAGAGTCAAGAGCTTCAAGAATTTTGTCAGTTACACAAACAAGTTGGCCTACTGTTGAATCTCCACGGATAAATCCAGACTGGAGAGAATATAATAAATTTTGGGACATCAGGTGGTTGTACAAGTGTTTAAATACAATTTTTTCAAGGATTTTAGACAAACAGGGGAGTAGGGATACAGGTCGGTAATTCGACACATCCTCGGGGTCCCCCTTTTTGAAAATTGGTACCACATTTGCTCTTTTCCAGGATTCAGGGAAGACTCCGTGATTTAGAGACAAGTTAAAAACATATGCAATTTTGTCAGAGATATAGGGACATATGGATTTAAGAAAACGATTGTCTACATTATCATAGCCACATGCTTTAGATACTTCTAAATCTGATGTAACACACTGTGTAAGACGAGCACTATAGTAAGGAAATCAAGGGGTGGAAGTCTAGCACTGGAGTCATCCACTGAGGCCTGAGAAGAGAAATACAAATTAAACATAGTTGCCTTTTCTCTTGAATCGGTTATAAAACAGTTGCCAGACTTAAGCGGTGGAATAGTAGAATTAACTTTACTTTAGTAGAAATGTTTCACAATGTGCCACCACTTTTTGTTGGATGAGGGGGAACTACTTAAGGAGGCAACCAGGCGGTTGTAATAATTAGACTTGGCTAGTGATAACTGATGGACAAGTTTATTTCTAATAAGACGATATGAAGACCAATGAATAGGGCTGTTCGTTAACTTGGCTTTCTTATGCAACTTGTCTCTCTGGTGCATTAAGCGTCTAATGTCAGGTGAAATCCAAGGTTTGTCACGAGGTCTAACGAGAATGTCCTTATGAGGCACACTTTTAATTTTGGCTTCCAAAGTCAGTTCCATCAACTTCTTGCTAGCTTCTTCAACAGTACCACAATAGAAAACTTCATGCCATATTGGCTCAGACGAGAAGAGTGCCAGCAAGCTGTGATCGGTTTTGGAATAATCCCAGATGGTACGGACATAAGGACGAGGGGGCTTGAGTGACAAGTTAATAGTAGCGACAATAGGGCTGTGGTGGCATCCGGAGAGGGGAGATAACACAGAGGTAGACTTGATAAGTTTTTTCTCGTTGATTAATAGAAGGTCAATCAGGGAGGGAGACCGTGACAAATCGCACGTTGGCTCCTTTATCACCTGTGTGAGTTTATGTAGTTCAACTCCCAGGTATGTTGCCTCTTACAATTGTCACTGAATAATGTTCTTCTTCATGATTAGAGATACCCCTGTACATAGTTCAATTGGTAGCAGACCCACAGTTGAGCTCCTGTTTGTAATTAGTGCAAACAGGAGCTCAAAATTAGTCGATTCGAGATTTTTATCCGGGAATACGACAACAGCCTAGGTCTCATTTCCAAACCTTGCGGGAGGGAAAAGAATGATATAAAAGACACCAAACTACAGAAAATGTCAACATAAGGTTCGTGGACATAGTTTGTGTATATTTCTAGGTATACATTTTAATTTTTCGTTTTTTCCAAACACCCCGGCTGGGCCCCGGTTTGGAAATGTGACCTAAGCCTTAGATGGGTGACTACCTACCAACCTACCTACCTACCTATCAAGTCCCTTTTCAGATCGTTGGGGTTGGGGGGGGGGGGGGGGGGGGGCAAGGTAAGCGTAAAGATAGACAGCAGCTGAGCTGTCTCCAGGTTAGTCTTTCCCTAGCCAGCTGCAGTGTTACTTAAGGTGAAAAACTGTGTGATGATCCATCGACAACAGAACTTTTCTCACCTTGGACATTGTTTGGTCTGAAAGCACAAATTGTGTGTGGGACTGTAGGTTTTTAACCACTAACACCGCACCATCGCACGTGTGCTTGGTTCTTCAACGTGCCTGAGGTATGGCTCTCCCCAGACACAGGACCTCCATTTTACGTCCTATCCAAAGGATGGCCCTAGCCGAAGCTAAGTACTCATTTTGAGTAGAGTGAGGAAAGTCGTGTAATGTGCCTTTCCCAAGGGCACAAGATCGGTGACACGCAGCCGGATTTAAACTCGAATCCTCTAGGTCCCGAGGCAAACACGCTGCCGCTACGCCACGCGATCTCATTTTTTTTTCTTCACGATTTTGCTTCCTCACATTTGCGATTCCACAAAAGTTAACCCAGTACAGTCAAACATTTTTTAGCGACCACCTGGCCATTGCGGTCACTTTTTGTCGGTCGGTTGGATTTTTCCCCATCGACCTAGGCATTAAGAAATTGGATAAAGCGGTCAACTGTCCAATGCGGCCACGGCCACACGATTTGCCGTAGATACAGAAACATTGCCTATAGCGGCCGTATGTCACCCCGCAGTGCGCCGAGTTTAGAATAGTAGCTAAAATGTTTGGCTCAACCTCGCTATTAATGCCAAACATTTTGGGAACATATTCAAAGAGCGTCTAAAAGACACGTTTCTTTCTGGCTGGAGGGAACAGTTCAAAAGCACCAACAAACTAAAAACATATTCGAAAAGCAAAACTACCGAAGTCACGGGTTCCTCTCTCAGCACTCGGTGTCTAGTGCGGAAGGGGCCTTCCGCACTAGAAGTCTAGTGCCGACGTTACGTCCGCACTAGCTATAGGTGTCCAGTGGTGAGTCTACTTCAGTACTGAAAACCCCCGATTCACCACTAGAAACCGAGTGCTGAAACTACCTTCCGCACTAGAAAACAAGTGACGACAAATATTCCGCACTAGAAAACGAGTGACGACAAATATTCCGCACTAGAAAACGAGTGACGACAAATATTCCGCACAGGAAAACCAGTGACGACAAATATTCCGCACTTGAAACCGTGAGTGCTGACAGCCTGCCTCCGTTACGTTATTTACAGTTCCGGGCAGTTAAAGGCACACATATACAAATGTAGTACATAAAAGAAGTGTAACAAAACGTTCACCTTGAGCCTGAGAAAGCTGCGTATGGGAGGAAATATCCGTGTCGGGTTTTCAAAGAACAGTACATATCAATTATCTTTCTTATTTAGACATTTTTTTTTCGTGACCAAAGTAGAACTGTCTAAACTGTCTGTAGCCGCCACGCATCAACAAATGATGCATGCGAACGATTGATTGCCGGAAAGTAGTCTGCAACTCCAACACGACAAAGGGAGCTGTAATTTATTGGCATTTTGTCTTCGTGAAATTTAGAAAAAGGGAACGAAGCTGACACACTGTTGACATGAGGTCATCATATACATAACACCATATACATGTAGGATGTAGCGTATGATACACACATGCTGTTTCCAGTTCCGACAGAGACAAGACTAGGGCAAAATTGATTTAAAATACTGAGTAAGTGACCGTCCGAAGGTGAGTAGGCGCTGCTGCATGTCAACTATGTTTTTGAGTAACAATTTGGACGCGAGCACTGGAAACCCAGTGCTGACGGTCTTAAAATGATAGTAGCACTCGGCTTGTAGTGCCGAAGTGGTCTTAGCACTCGGCCTCTAGTGCCGAAAAGTCACCGAGCACTAGAAATCCCAGTGCGGAACCCGTGACTTAGGTAGATCGGCACTCGGTTATCCAGTGCTCAAAGACCTCCGCACTGGGTAACCAGTGCTGAACGACCTTTGAACCACCCTTCCGCACTAGAAACCGAGTGCTGAGCGGAAATCAGCACTAGAAACCGAGTGCTGGGCGGAGTTCGGCACTAGAAACCGAGTGCCGGGCGGAGTTCGGCACTGGAAAACGAGTGCCGAGACAAGGTGTAGCTCTGGAATTCCAGTGCTGACGGGTCTTCAGCACTCGAACAAAGCCGGTACTACCGTGGCCGACTGGGACAAAATGATTCTAACACTTTCGAGCCTAATTCCAAACGTCACGAGGCAGATTCCAACACTTCCGAGCCTAATTCCAAACGTCACGAGGCAGATTCCAACACTTCCGAGCCCAGTTCCAAACAGCGCGGCACGTTCCAACACTTCCGAGCCCAGTTCCAATCGTGCCGCGGCAGGGTTTTCCAAGCGTGCCGCGGCAGGGTTTTCCAAGCGTGCCGCGGCAGATTCCAACACTTCCGAGCCCAGTTCCAATCGTGCCGCGGCAGATTCCAACACTTGCGAGCCCAGTTCCAATCGTGCCGCGGCAGATTCCAACACTTGCGAGCCCAGTTCCAATCGTGCCGAGGCAGGGTTTTCCAAGCGTGCCGCGGCAGATTCCAACACTTCTGAGCCCAGTTCCAAACGTGACGAGGCAGGGTTTTCCAACCGTGCCGCGGCAGATTCCAACACTTCCGAGCCCAGCTGTGGATATGCATCTGGGTTTCCCATCCATTGAAACAGATCACAGATTGCAGCACAATGTAGAGTTAGTCTGACACACTTTCATATGGTGATCGTATTGTGATATTGATATTTGCTTTTTTGTATACTTGATTTGATAAACAAAATCAGTTTTTTGTACTATGAGAAAGGGTAGAAACATCGCTAATTCAATTTTTTCATATGATTTGATTTCAATGTTGAAATTCAAGTCCACTAAGATACAAAGGAAGTCATTGTTTTTGTAAGCTTGGTGTATTATAAGTACAAATAAAAATTTGCAGAGAGGAAAGAAGGGACTCAGGAGCTATCGTATGGCTGGGTACCAGGCTACTTTAAAAAAAATCTTGTCCTGAAATTTGTGTACGTTAAATTGATAGAAAAAAAGGGTACATTTGTATTTCTAGAGAGCTATGTTCTTCTTAGCATGTAGTGATAGATTGTCTTAATGAAAGCTTTGCTGAAACGTATCAGTGGTGCATGTGGCATAGAGACATAGTAATGACAGACACTGCAGCTTAATTTAAGTCTGCTTCATTTATTCAAATTTTTGACTGCAATAAAGAAATATCCTTTATGTAACCTTATCACTAAAATGTAACCTGGCACAAAGCATGTGGACAGAGCATCAGAGCAATGATTACAATACTTGAAGTTGGACTGTCAGTTGCTGTTGTTGTACATACAGAAGTATAAATTTCCATACTTTTTACCAATGCGTTTTGTGAACTATTTTGACACACACTAAAGGTTAACTTTGTGATGCCTTGCCTGAGTTGCCTCGTGTTTTTATTACCCATCATCATCATCATCATCGGTCGACGTGATCGCATAGCCGAAGCTAGGTACTCATTTTCACCTGAGTAAAGTCAGGAAAGGCGTCTAAAGTGCCTTTCCCAAGGGCACAAGATCGGTAACACAGCACGGTCCCACTGCGCTACGCGGTCCCACTGAACCCATCATAATGTGCTAAATTACAGCGGACAAGTATAACAGTATAATTTATTCTGTTTATAACTTCAAATATCCAAGGAGGTTTTATCGACAGGATTGATAAAAACACCTTGAATTAACACAATACACAGGCTTCTAGACTAGTGGGTACAAAAAGAAATCGCCCCGGTACCGGTACAACTTGCAACTTCTTAGTACTGACGACAAAATAAAGCCGAGCTGTGACCCTTGACCCATAAGATAAGGGACCATCCACTATACAGTGAGCCGTGGTCTCGGGAGCCCAAAGCCCAGTTCACCCTGCCTCGTCACGTTTGGAACTGGGCTCGGAAGTGTTGGAATCTGCCGCGGCACGGTTGGAAAACCCTGCCTCGTCACGTTTGGAACTGGGCTCGGAACTGTTGGAATCTGCCGCGGCACGCTTGGAAAACCCTGCCGCGGCACGATTGGAACTGGGCTCGCAAGTGTTGGAATCTGCCGCGGCACGCTTGGAAAACCCTGCCGCGGCACGATTGGAACTGGGCTCGCAAGTGTTGGAATCTGCCGCGGCACGCTTGGAAAACCCTGCCGCGGCACGATTGGAACTGGGCTTGGAAGTGTTGGAATCTGCCGCGCTGTTTGGAACTGGGCTCGGAAGTGTTGGAATCTGCCTCGTGACGTTTGGAATTAGGATCGGAAGTGTTAGAATCATTTTGTCCCAGTCGGCCACGGTACGTTCCGCACTGGAATTCCTGTGCGGAAGTTTCTTCCGCACTGGGCCCCGAGTGCCGACGCCAGTTTCTCCACGAATTCCGCACTGGGCGCCCAGTGCGGAACCCGTGACTTCGGTATACTTGCATTCGAAAATCAAAAAAACACTTTGGTATGGAAGAATATCTCAAATCAATTCATAATCGACCATTTAGATACAGCATTACAAAACTGAGAATAAGTGCACATTGTTTAGAAGTTTAAAAAGGTCGTCACCGTAACACACCAGCCACTCAGTGACTGTGTCCTACATGTCATGAAAATATAGAAGATGAATTCCACTTTGTTATGAAATGTCCTACCTACAGTAAAGAGAGAGAAACATTGTTTAAGAATATTAGAACCAAAACACACATCTCTCTCGCTGGTGCAGAAAGCGATATTTTCCATGTATTGCTCTCATGTTCAACTCATATATCCGTCTACGTAGGGCCAGTTTCTTTATAATGTATTCCAAATGCGAGACCGGCAGATTACTCATACATAACTGTACTGTTATCGACAATGTTTTGTTGTTGTTTTGTATGTAACCTCTTAGTACTATCGTCTGTATAGCTATTAGTTGTTATTGGTTGCCATGCATTGTACGATTGTTGAGCAATAAATTCATTCATTCATAGCTTGCGAGGATTTGGAGTTCCCAACAGGGTCATTTTGGCGGTAGCGGAAGGTAAGCGTGCCTTGAACGTTGGAGTGTAAGTCTTTGTCGGCGAATTTACCAATATTGCGCATGGCAATATCAATCATTTTCGGTAAATTTGACTTTTTTGTATGTAGTGTATCTGTATCTATATAGCCGGTATAACCGCCTTTCGGCGTAATACACCAGCTTGACTTTTGCAGTATAAGTTGAATTGAGACGATCGAGACAATGTTACAATGTGAGAACGATTAGTGGGTACTGAAATCATGTGTAACGTCTTGCTTGTGGTCAATTGATCAACATTTTCTCTATAGTGGCCACCTGTCTATAGTGGCCCCATTTCTCTAGTCCCTTGAGTTGCCGCTATAGACAGGTTTGACTGTATATGTGAACTGCAGCTGCCGATAACTACTTGAGGAAGTCATAGAAATTGACCGGGATGAATAATTAAAGTAGGATACATTTCGAAAAAAAATGGCATAAAATTTCAGTTTCTTTAATCACCACACAGAGCAATGTACATTCTGCACATTAACAATACCTTGTATCTTGGGAATGTTTAGTGACAATGTACTGAAGTGTCTAAACTGAGCTAGATCCATGATGTGCTACACTGTGATGGATTTGTTGCGCAAGACTTCTTGTGTTCAATTGTGCTAGATATGCCGTGCTACACTACGATAGATTTCTTGCGCCAGATTTCATGTTCCATCGTGCTAGATATGCTGTGCTACACAGTGATTTGTTGTGCTAGATTTGCTGGATGTGCAACATTTGCTCAGCTATATGTACCTGTTGGCTCTCTTGATCTGTAAGATTGTTACGCAACAAAATATATCTTTCATCCAATTGCTCTTTTGAATATAAGGCAAACAATTCTTCTGTATGTATGGATGGATGGCTTCATCTCATTCTTCACGACTCTCAGTATCATTGTTTACGTTACATTTTATGAATTGCTATATCACTGCATGAGCTTTAATAGTCTAATGTGCAATACAAATCTTTATAAAAGAGTTTGCAGGTATATATGATACATGGCATGATGCCAAAATCAATTTTTTTCAGTTCAATTTTTCTCCAATTTTTTATGAACATCCAATCTGACAAATGAAGTTGGCCATACATTTGTATATCTATTGAAACAAACAAAATTGCTCCTCTCCAAAGATACAATCAACAATAAGCAACATTTTCAGTGAAAGTAAAATCAACAACTGATGAGAGTAGCAATGCAGTTGACAAATGCACTATTTTCTTGTCTACCTGTCGATAGATGTACACATTAGTTCCTCATTTTCCTGAGACACAATCTGCTATACTCTCAGGCACTTTTAATCACGATTAACAAGATTTTGTTATTACAGAGCAATTTTGAACTGCCTTCTTAAAAATGCTATACAGCAGTTTTGAACTGCCTTCTTAAAAATGCTATACAGCAGTTTTGAACTGCCTTCTTAAAAATGCTATACAGCAGTTTTGAACTGCCTTCTTAAAAATGCTATACAGCAGTTTTGAACTGCCTTCTTAAAAATGCTATACAGCAGTTTTGAACTGCCTTCTTAAAAATGCTATACAGCAGTTTTGAACTGCCTTCTTAAAAATGCTATACAGCAGTTTTGAACTGCCTTCTTAAAAATGCTATACAGCAGTTTTGAACTGCCTTCTTAAAAATGCTATACAGCAGTTTCGAACTGCCTTCTTAAAAATGCTATACAGCAGTTTTGAACTGCCTTCTTAAAAATGCTATACAGCAGTTTTGAACTGCCTTCTTAAAAATGCTATACAGCAGTTTCGAACTGCCTTCTTAAAAATGCTATAGAGCAGTTTCGAACTGCCTTCTTAAAAATGCTATAGAGTAAGTTTTGAACTGCCTTCTTAAAAATGCTATAGAGTAGTTTTGAACTGCCTTCTTACAAATGCTATAGATCAGTTTCGAACTGCCTTCATAAAATGCTATAGATCAGTTTTGAATCGCTGTGGATCAGTTTTGAACTGCTGTAGATCAGTTTGTAACTTACTGTGAGTTACTGTTCTCTATGCTAAGTTAGTCTGAACTGAACATCGAGATTTTATCATGTTCTTCTTCCAAACCAGTTTCAAACTACATTGTTTGCAGTTTTGAATCGCTGCCTTTGTCATGGAACAGTTTGCAACTGCTCCTTTTTTCAATTCTATGCTAGGCTATAGGCTGTGTACCTAAACACCATGATTTTTGTACTCTGGTATCTGAATGACGTGTGGATCCGTTTGTCATCACTCAGGACTTCCTTGAAGTTCGGGTGTTCTTCCAGGGTCCTCCACAGTCAACATTGTTTCATAACCATGTAGTTGCTGTGTTAAAACACATAATGGCAAAGAATTCAGTCTATCATTTTCTTATTACTGTCGGCCATATATCTATTCAAACAAACAAAATTGCTCAACAATAAGCAACATCTTCAGTGATAGTAAAAGTCAAATACAACTGAAGAGAGTGGCAACACAGTGTACAAGTTCACAATTTCATTTTCTATCAGTCTATGTACACATTAGTTTCTGATTTTTCTGAGACATGATCTGCTACGTTTGCAAGCCCCTAGTTTTGTAACTGCTTTAATTCATGCTTAACTGCTTTTATGCTTAAAGGCAGTAGGAGTACATGTACCTGAACATTGTAATTTTTGTACTCGGGCTGGTATTTGAAAGACTTGTGGATCTGTTTGACATTATTCAGGACTTCCTTGAAGTTCGGGCGTTCTTCGGGGTTATCCTTCCAACATTGTCCCATAATTTCGTACCTGTGTAATAAAAACACATATTAATAGAGATTAGTGTTCTATTATTTCTACTTACTGGTTTGGCTTGCATTCAGCCCAGGCTTCAAACTTTCCAAGGCACACAATAAGTGTGCAAAATATAGCTTAATCTTACCCAATATAGAAAATCTGCACCTTTGGACTCACCCTACTTTTCTGAGTGTCTGTCCATTAATAAAGTGTAATTTTACCAAATACATTGTACAGTGCAATCGGTACACCTTGCAACTTCACCAATACACTATGCGGCGCAATTTCAATAGAATGCTTAATAAGCATTTTTTTAATATAGTCACTGCGCAATTTTTCTACATACTTCCTATTTGTAACATTCAGTGTACACCGATGCATTTGAATCCCATATATCAGCTAAGCTGCCCGGGTTTGCCATGTATTACATTATCTTGTGAGATTGCGTGGCGCAGCCGCAGCATGTTAGGTCCGAGAGGTCTCAAGTTCGAATCCTGACGTGTCACCGATCTTGTGCCCTTGGGAAAGGCACTTAACACTTAAGGCACTTAAAGGCGCTTTCCTCATTTAGTCAGGTGAAAATGAGTATCTACGGTAGCTTCGGCTAGGGCCGTCCCTCGGATAGGACGTTAAATGAAGGTCCCGTGTCTGGGGAGAGCCATACCCCAGGCACGTTAACGAACCCCACACGTGCGATGGTGCGGTGCGGGATGGTGCAAATCCTTCTGTCTAGAATTGGTGATTCTCTACAAATCACCCGGACTGACATATCTTTGTTCAACTTGGTAAACACAGGAAGTCAGCTGGTACTGTCAGGGTGGGTAGCCTCCCTTGTGACATTGATAAAGATGTCGTTTAACAGCTCCGCCTTGTCCTTAACCACCACCGAGCCATTCTGCCGCGTATAGTGCTGGGATACTTACCTTTCCCAGTTGTCTGAGAACTGAACAGAAATGATGTGCACCTTCAGCTGCTTTCAGTCTCTCGCTGACGGAAGCGTAGCATCCAGCTTCCGCTTGGCGGAGGTTCTAAATAGGGTTAAATATACCTAGCTACTGAAGCAGCAACCAAAGTAATTGCTGCCCTATGTGGCACTACAATGGTCTATACAAATGAAAAAATGGATGCTTACATTGTGACTGGGCATCTGTTGGGCTTGTCCATGCGGTACCCTTCCTTCAGCTTGTTAGATAGAATGTTCGCTGGTTCTTCATAATGATGATGATGATCCATGAAAGGGTACGGAGTCTGTCCAGCTGTGAAAATCTCCCACAATACGATCCCATATGACCACTGCAGAGAAGTGGAAATTAAAGTCCTATCATTGTTGACAACTTCAGCCTACTGCTGCAATATCAATCTTGATGGCTATGGTATTTCTGTGAAAATTCAAGCGTCCGAAACTGCCCGGACGGCGTCTACAAGCGTCCAATGGCGTCCGAGCGCGTTTCAGACGTTCTGGACGCGTTCATTGCCGTCCGAAACGGCCGCGGACACATCGTGAGCGTCCGTGCCGTTCTGTCAGTTTTTATGGTGAACGCCCGAACGGCTGAAAGACCTTCCATTGCCGTCGGAGACGGCCACTGATGGGGCTATAAAATACTTAGTCACCCGACGCCGGCAGACGGCTGCGTCTTTTCTTATGATCCCCACGGGAAACATGACGTTTTAACTTCTGCACATGCGCCAATTTCAGCGGGTGAATTCGAATTTCAGACCGTTGAACACTCCGGCGGTTGCAGGACTTATGTTCAGAAGGTGACTATTTCTGTGGATTTCATGTCCGTTTGTTAAATTTTGCGCACTTTTGGACCAAGGACTTCACGTCTAGACGTAGCAGCTGATGTTTGTACGACATTGTGCTGAGGTTGGGTTTACGGCGATGACTGTATCCGTTATTTATACTAAAAAGAATGTACAAAAATTATTTGTCGTGCGCCGACAAGGGGGAAAATTATACTACTTACTCGAAGCAGCAAACCTTGGACAGCAGAAATCACAGATGTGACAGACGTCAAAAGAAGCAGCGGTTCTTCCGTTAGCTGATTGTCGATACTTTGCAGGCGCCGGTAAGTGAATACTTCGCATTTTATTCTAATTTTTTGTACATTCATCTGTTGCAAAGTTTACCGACGACTTGTTGTTACGGGTGCCCTCCCCACATACGCGAAGAAATGATAAAATTTAGGATCTTGTTTTGATGCCACAAAATAAAAAGAATTATGAACACGTTGTAGAATACTTGTAAAAAATATCTGTTGTTTCTATTAAGAATGATAATGCTGTTAAAATGTAGATTTAGACAACAGATAATGAGATAGCACCTACCGATTTTGCCGGTGCCAATCAAAATCTTAGTCGGCTCTTCCAACTACTTGGGGTTAGGAACTTATGAAACGGAAGACTTTAGTTCGCTACCTCGAAATAAAAAAAATGACTTATGATCTTTGTAGAAAATTTAACGTTATTTCACATTTATATATCCAGTCTTTAGCAAATACTGGTGCAATTAAAATTTACGATAGAAAATTTCAAACGTCCTGTATTTACCCTTGATGTTATGTGGGCTCGTCCATTCTGATGTAACGTGTCGGCACGGCGGCACAAAAAGCCGCGGACACGATTGAAGGCCGGATTGAATTTCGTACATGTAGCAAAGTTGATTAAACGCCGCGGAGTACGTGTAAACAATTTACGAAGAAATGTGTTCAAGTTGTGTTTGATTTTAGCTAAACCTGACGGCCCGGTGGTGGGTGGTCTTCTACAATTCACTGCCTGGCTGAATATTTGTTTGTTTGGTATGTGGCAACGCTAAATGTCCCAACAGGCCATAAAATTATAGCCGTGACCGGACGGCGTCAGAAACGGCGTCCGGGCAGCCGTCTACGCATGTTCCAAATTAAATGCACCGGCCCGTTATGAGTTTCTACCGTACTGCCTGACTAACTAAAACTGTGTCTTGAAGAAAAAATATTTTGCTAGGAGTTTGGCCCAGATATTAACCTTTAATAATATAGCGATGACAGCCTCTTGGCCTTTCATTCCATTTTCTGTCGAATTTTACGATCTGTACCCCCCGTGGGAAGGCGTGGTGGAGGCTACCGCCCGTACCAGCGGCCTGGATTACGCCGTTTATGCCCGTCGCAACCGGCGTCCGATCCGTCCCAGCAGCCTGGATTACGTCATTTACGTCCGTCGCAATCGGCGTCTGGTCCGTCCGCAGAGACGTCTGTTCCCAGCGGGGGGCCCGCCCGACGGAGCGCGGGAGCGTCCGGCTGCCCGCTTTCAGACGCCGTCTCGGACGTCACGAACGTCCGACCGGACGCGTCTAAAGTGCCAATCTAGACGCGTCCAAGCGTTTGTTATGCCGTTCGGACCGTCTTGGACGTTTCGTCGGGCGTTCAAAAGCCCGTCCCATGCCGTCCGCCGCCGTAACCGTCCAAAGCGTCCCAATAATTTAAGACGCCTTGGGCGGTTGTCGCAAACGGCGTTTCGCCGTCTGAGACGCTTGAATTTTCACAGAGGTTAAATTAAATCGCTTATTTTCACCTAACCATTTGGTGAAATCTTAAAGTGAGCATGATTTATAATCAATTGAAAGTACATTGATTTAATTATAGTCAACAACAATGATTCAATGCACAACTTCAACATAAATATACACTTCTTTTCTGTCATCACTCTTCTAACATGAAGATATTATGAAGACGAGTGCAATGACGCCTGGTTTGTGAGTAAAATCCACCCTATGACGAATTTCAGCAGTTTGTATGATTCAAAGGGGTCTATCTATTATATGCCTTCTTTTTCAACCCTTGTCCTATTGAGAATTGCCAATTTAACCCCCCTGAACTGGTTGATTTATCAGATCAGTAAAACTTGATCTATTCTGTGCTGCTCCAGGTGCAGATTTAACTCCCCACTCGATGTGGTTTGCTGCGGTATGATGCATTTACTTAAGTGAGAAATGCCCCAAACCCATTACGATACTGTACATACCATCAGGCATCACATAATTATGTGCACCCTGTATATATAGGGACTCAGCAGGACAAGGGTTAAGATAGATTGTGTAAACCTGTTATTTGGTCAGAGGAGATAATCAACTGATATAACTTTTGCAAATGAGGATCTCATTTGCATAAACAATGACGAACACACAAAACATCAGTTGTATAAAGTTAACGTTAAATTCATTTGGCGAAGGTATGGGGTCATGGATCAGGAACTCTAGCTCATAATTAATCAGTGACTGTTGCTAAGATACAGTACATGTACATCACTACGTAATAATGATGATCCTAAAAATCTTTATGAAATCCTAAATGGTATGGTTAAGGGAAAACCTGCAATCTGTGGCTTTCTAATCTTTTCCTTGTACTTTTGAACTCATATTTTTGCAACAAGGAACTTACTATGTCAGTCTTGGTATCAAATTTGTGCTCAGCAAAGCTTTCTGGCGCCAACCACCTGATCGGTAAGTTCAACTGGAGAGGAGGGGAAGAAATGTTGTCCCATCTTCATTTATTCAGAAGCAGCAATACAAATAAACAAAGAGGGTGAGCAAGAAAGAGAGAGGGAAACTCAAATGTTACCAAGGGGTGATTTCTTTAGCTGTTTAAGTTTTCTTTACCTTATATTGCCATAAACCAAAGAGAATGCCATGAAAACACATCAAATATTAATTAAAGCTTAAAGTCTAAGTTTAACTTCAGAATCTACAGTAACTTGTCTTAGCAACTGTTCTTTGGACTATATCAGTCTGCATAACAGAATTATGGGCAACACAGCAATACATTGCCATAACAATGCATCTACAAAATGTATATACTTACTAATAGGCACATGTGTACTGTGTCTGTTTCAGTCTTAGTTATCATGCATGGAAATAACACAGCTTGCACCCTCCTTTACCCTGAGAGTTCTCCAGTGTTTTTTCATCATGGGGAAGGGGTTTGTGACATGACATAAATTTTTGGTTTAAACTAACAGTTTTTTGATGTCATGAAAACGTACAATGTCAAGTACCTCTTTGTTTTTTATTCTGTAGTAACCCTTTTTGTGGATGTCTCTGCAAAGGCCGAAGTCAGCAACTTTCACCCGCAAATTTTCGTCCAACCTATGTATGAAAGCAGAGAATGACTACTTGACAGGATGCAGCTTCATTATGCTTCATATAAAATTATGCTCTTTTTGTAGCCATCCTATTTGATGATACAATCTAAAAGAATAGTCACTGACTGTGATTGATGCATTGCAAATATAGGATTAAGGAATTATATATATATATATATATATATATATATAAACTCGGCACAAAAAGTTTGGAATATCAACTTTGGCTGATCATATTTCCGTTGTTTCTGCATCAATTTCAATGTATTATCAATAGAAAGCGTGTATGATTTTTTTTCACAGGGTATCAAACTCTTTATGATTATAAATTCGTGGAACGAGCACCAGGGCTGCTTACGTCTGTGGGTCGCGAAAAAAAGTGCCCAAATTTCCCTTCTTGTGTTCAACACTGTATCATACTGTTGGTATGGGTGCGGGTGTCAAAGGTTCAATCTTTCCTTTTTTCACGTAATCTTTGGTATACAGAACATCCAAGTTTATCTTTAATATTTGAGTAGAGTATATGTGCCCTTTTGGCAGTTGGATGACGGAATCGAGGTGCGGAGGCGGCAAGGAAAATGCCACGCTGACTGTCGCACGGATAGAGCGTTAACCAGCGCGTAGGGCTTGGTGGAGGCAGTGTCCTGGTGTGGTGTATGTAAGGCTGCCACATGAAAACTAACGTTCACCCTCATCCCAGACAACCTCAATACTGTGAGATACAGGGACACCATTCTCCATTCAGTCGCAATGTCATACCTCGTCAGCGTGTGTATGGGACCAAATGCAATTCTTCAAGTGTCCACACATAGCAAGGACCATTGCAGACTTTGGCATTCTCCTTGCCGCCTCCACACCTCGATTCGGTCATCGAACAGCCCAAAGGGACACAAATACTCTACTCAAATATTAAAGATAAACTTGGATGTTCTGTATACCAAAGATTACGTGAAAAAAGGAAAGATTGAACCTTTGACACCCGCACCCATACCAACAGTATGATACAGTGTTGAACACAAGAAGGGAAATTTAGGCACTTTTTTTTTCGTGACCCACTGACGTAAGCAGCCCTGGTGCTCGTTCCACGAATTTATGATCATAAAGAGTTTGATACCCTGTGAAAGAAAATCATACATGCTTTCTATTGATATATAACACGTTGAAATTGATGCAGAAACAACGGAAATATGATCAGCCAAAGTTGATATTCCAAACTTTTTGTGCCGAGTTTATATATATATATATATTCTTATTATCATCATTTGCAAATGTAACAAGTAAATGTACATTACACTGACTCAAGGCAGTATTTCTGATATACCGGTAGGAGAGTTAACAGATAATGGACAATGTCAGACAGAAATTAGGCAGTGATAATTTACACAACACAGTCACTGTCTTTAAGTTATTGACTTATATATTTAGTTGATATTAGAGAATGATACATATTTCGGAATTTTTGTCCACTTTAAAAGATAGTGAGAATGCTTACATATCATATAAAATGAATAACTTCATTACAAAATGGTTGTACAAAATGTATAAGATAATTGCTTGCCATTGGAAACTTTTATCACGTGAATCAGTTTGTTAGCATTAATACATGGACTAAGGTAGAGGCAACCCTAGATAGGATACTTACATGCAGTTCCTTGCTGCCAGATCACGATGCACGATATCGTTATCAGACAGATAGGCCATGCCGCGAGCGATGTCAAGACACAGGTGAAGATTCTCCAACAGGGACTGTGTAAACAAATAATGGTTTAACATGTTATGGTATGTTCACACTCCTAAGACCCGCGTGCAAAGAGTTCCCCGCCACACGTGTCCCCGCAACACCGTCCCGCCTGACGATCCAGCTGGCCTCAACTATCACTTGAGTCAATGAGTAAACTTCATCAGGCTTACTTACCTTGTTTTGCGTCCATGTATTTGACATTAACACTTTGCTGACTTTATACTTCTTTGCGTGCGTGCACTTCTTATTTGCCATTGAACACAAGGGAAACCATTTATACTCTGCCTTGGGCATGTTGTGAGTTGATACTATTCAATCTGACCACCTGTCCAAAACGACCAATTCAGTCCCCCTGGTGGTTGTCTTGCACAGGTTTGACTGCATACTGTCAATAATTAAAAGTAGATATAAATACTGGACCTTTGAGCATTTTTTAGAACCAATTTAAGATTTCCAACTTTGTTTGAATATTACCTGGTAAACCAGTCCTCATGTTTGTATACCAGGTTTGTACAAGCTACAATGTACCTTGTATCCTGAGACAGATTTATTTGGTTTGCTCCAGGTTTGGCTCTCCTCAAACACAGGACCTGCATGAGCCCTCTGTTTACAGTGTCCTATCCTCGGGATCTCTCTAAAGCGGGTCATGTTTCCAACAGTTTTGGGGACTGATAAGTAACGTTACATGTAAGACAAAAAAGACAAAACACAAAAGGTACCAAAACTTCTTAAAGAGCATGAATTGTGCATGTTATTTTGTATATTATATAAAATTTCAATTTTTCATTTACACCAACAGCCAAGCCAGGCCCCGAGTGGGAAACGTGACCCTTGTACATTTTACCGCCATTAGGTACTCATTTTCACCTGAGTGAAGTTGTGCAACATGCCTTTCCCAAGGGCACAACTCGAACATGCAGGGGCCAATTGTCAGGAGGTTGAAACCCAAAGATGCGCCACATGTACACTCAGCCACTACATCATTTTTGTGCTTATAAAATTTACCTGTTCTTTGGTGACTTGGAGATATTTCCGCAGATCACCATGCTGCATGTAGGGGAGGACAATCATGGCTTCGTTGCCATGGACACAGATGCCAATCAGCTTCAGGACGTTGTCATGGTCAAAGTTGTTCATGCGCAGTCCTTCCCGAAGGAGGGACACCATCTCACTTTCTTTATTGGGGTCTAGGAGATCAAAACCGAGTCATTAGAGGGAATTCAATGCAGCTTGTGCCTTTTACGATCATGGTATCTACATGGGGGTCATGCCATAAAATTTGTTGCAACCTATGATCCACAGCTGGTGGAGTGATGATTGTGCTCTACATGTATCTACATAGACTGACATCATAGAAGAGTTGAGTTGCTCAGTCCTCAGTCAAGCTGTTCACTAAAAATAATCCCCATTCCATTCACTACAGGAGAAATTTAACGTCCTGAAAAGCATGATATAATCAGGCGCCAGTGGGGGTGCTTATGAATATGATGATAAAAGGTGTTATACAAATGGTTACTCAGGCTTGCTGATACCAAATTCTATATATGATCTACAGATATTAAGCTTCTGTTGTGTCCTTCTAAATGACAATTGACTGCACGTACAAAATGTACTTTGGGCAGTCACCTGACATGCACTGCTACAAACAGTACCATTTATAATAATAGATGATGATTTTATTATTTTACTAAATAAATTACCAAACAAGGTCTTCACGGCACATTGCACTTTTTCTTTGCCCTTCCTGTATATGCCACGGCGGACTTCTCCAAAGTTTCCTATGTGGAGTAACAGCAAGACAAAAAGTGCTGCTATGACAAGTAAATTAAACTCCATCACAACAGTACTGAGCTATATCTATTTGCTTTAATTTGCACAATCGTCATAATCATCAGCTTATATACATTGTATCTATCTATTCAATGTCCAACAAAAGTGTTACGACGAATCTTTAAATGATAAACCATTCAAAATATGACATAACATTCTTTTCAATGATTTTCAACCAACAAACCATCCAAACAAAAAACAACATATATAATGCCCAATAAGCAGATAAAAAATCAAACAGTGCAAGGCTTACCCTTTCCCAGATCTTCGTGCAGGGTGATTTCTTTCTTGTAAATTTGTACTTGGAGAAGTTCAGATCGTTCCTTGTCGGTGATACTTTGAAGCAAGATAGGTTTTCCAACTGTATCAGAAAAAAGAAGAAAAATTGACTTGTGATTTGTTACGTCATTTAGTTATCCTGCGATTGGTTGACATAGGGTAAGCTGATGGTTCTGAGATGGCTGCCATATGACGTCCCAAAACAATATACTGATCATGGTACCCATGACCCAATGGTTACAAAATGTGTAGAAATGAATATGGTGATGACAGACTGTATTAAGACAAGCTCAAGGTTATCCCATTGAACCAGAAGGTGGCAGGTTGAACATTCTGCTGATGTCACACATCCCGAAGATCTGCCTGTGTCAAATTCTAGTTCTGTTACAATGGATTCTGCCCAAATTAAGTAAGCCATCTGTCTTAAAGTTTTCATTTGATAAACTACGTAGTTATAGTCCATGGGCCAGCACCCCAAATTTCACATATCGGTACCCTCCTGGGTGGCAAATTCTCCTTGTTATTTTTGAATAGTAGAAGGCCTGTGGCATATATTTTGACGTGATAGCCATTCTGGTATGGTAGCTTTCTACCGGCTATCAGCCTTCAAACCTATCACCACCTAAATAATCTGCAAATTTCGTGTCTTCAACAAGGGGGAGAGGCAAAAAATTAAACATCAATATTTTTCCATGAAAATTCACAGGCTAGTAAAACCTGCTGGAGAGGATCATAAAAATATCTTTAGATTTTCAATATTGTGATTCTGTATCAACACAAAAATTATGACCGCCTAAAACCATAATTTTTGGCGATTTTCTGGTGAAAAATATCGTTCATTTATTCACATTACCTATGGGGCCTTGCCTGATGAGTTAGACTTACCTTCCGTATCATTCCCTGCACATTAAACTTTAAATGATCGAAATCGGTCTATGAAATCCAGAAATATGAATGTCTGAAGAATGACACATCTGCCAGCTTATAGTGACAATATCGTTGCTAAGGCCGTTGCTAAGGCTGTTGTTAAGGAGGTTTCAGATCTTACTCCACAATAAAACTGATACAAAGAACTTACTTTTCTGTAGTATTTTGCTATGATTACATCAGAAGAAGTACATAAGGAATAGTGTTAAAATGTTTAACATTTAACAAATGCAGAAATGTGTTTTTGTCACATCATTAGCAAAGCTGTAACAGTTGCTAAGGCCATTGCTAAGAGTGTACTCAGACATGTTTCAAGCAAAGAACAGCAGAAAATAAAGTATATATTTTTCACCAGAAAATCGCCAAAAAATATGGTTTCAGGCAGTCATAATTCTGTGTTGAATCACAATATTGAAAATCTAAAGATATTTTTATGATCCTCTCCAGCAGGTTTTACTAGCCTGTGAATTTTCATGGAAAATTATATGATTGATGTTTAATTTTTTGCCTCTCCCCCTTGTTCAAGACACGAAATTTGCAGATTATTTAGGTGGTGATAGGTTTGAAGGCTGATAGCCGGTAGAAAGCTACCATACCAGAATGGCTATCACGTCAAGATATATGCCACAGGCCTTCTACTATTCAAAAATAACAAGGAGAATTTGCCACCTCGGAGGTACCGATTTTTCCTCTGGCCCATGGACTATTAAGGATATCTGAAGTATGCTTTTTCTTCCAGACAAAAGGCATATGGAAAAGCGACATACCTTTTGAAAGCACATTTTCTGCAAATTAAGATTTATCGTTCTTTAAATCATAATTAGTGCGTCACTCACTCGTTGTTGTGGTGAGGGTAAAGCCGGCACTGCTGACGTCACCACGTTTACTGATAACAGTGATATTGTATGACGTTCCTTCAACAAGTCCACTGAATGTGGCCTGAAGGAGGTCAGACGCACGGATCGTTGTTTCCATGATGGTCTGTGAAATTTGAAAGCCATATTGCATGTATGATAATGTCATAAGTTCATAGTTTGTGCTCTGGTCCGGCAAATTGTGTTTTTGGTTTGGTCAGGGCTCTAGCCAGGTCGAAATTTTTTTCCGTCAGCCAATTCCCATTGTCGCGAAAACACTATTCCAGGAGCTAGAAAGACTGAACTGAGACCTTGAAAAATCGTATGCGAAAGGGCGCCGACACACATTATCAATAATCATAACAATAGCAAAACAAACAGTGTGTGGCTTTTACAGCCGTGGACGGCGTCCCCAAGCCGCCAGTAGCTTCCACCAAGTATTTTTGTACGTCAAGGTTGACGGATTGGTTTTAAATTTTTTCTGTCACACGCAGCAAATTTCCGTCAATTGACGGAAAAACGGACGTTGGCAGAGCCCTTGGTTTGGTTTGGTTTGATACAGATCTCCATATATTATGAACTATTCTTCCTGGAGTCTGGGTGACTTGAAGAGAATCACCAACTCTAGACAGAAGGATTTCCACCACCGCACCATCACACGTGTGGTGGGTTCTTTAACGTGCGTGGGGTGTGGCTCTCCCCAAACACGCCGGACCTCCATTTAACGTCCTATCCGAGGGACTGCCCTAGAAGCTACTGGTACTCTCGGTCCCGAGCCATGGTGTGTGTGTGATTGTAGAATGATACTTGTGTGTGCATGTGTGTGTGCACGCATGTGGGTGCATGTAAGTGTGTGTGTGCTGTACATGTGTCCACATAAGACTATGTGTGTCTGTGCATGCACATGTGCTGATCATCTTGTTTTCAGTTCCGTTAGGTTCCCATTAAACTTCACTTAGTTTTCTGCAGTCTCTCACACCACATGGTAGAAAAACACAGTCTTGTACCTTGGGCTCGGGGGTGGCCAGTTCCAATTTGACCAGGTACTTGTCCACATCACCAAAGTGTTGGAGGTTCTTGTATGCAGGTTTGAAGGTGATACCGATCGACGTCTCTGTGATGGTTGCTATGGTTATGCACCTGGCATCTGGTAGAACTGTGGAGACAAAATGTTGGCCAAGTAAGTCTCCAAGTAGATGTTGGAAAAAAGGGTTGTAACATTTTCAGACTGCCCCCGTTTCTCCTGACAGTCTTTTTAAGGGAATATTGTGTCAGGGAAAATATGGCAGTCGCAAGGGGCTACAATCTTCCGGTCTCAAAGCAAAACCAAAAAAAAAAAAATGGGATGAAAGATTGCAACTTTCTCCCCCCTCCAGCAAAGTTTATCTTTTAGAGAAGACGAGAAATGGATTGAGTATATTGCAATCTTTCCTCCTGATATCTGCTTTGAAATTTAACTACTTATTACTACCAGCTATCCTACCTCGTTCTCATTGAAATGTGCAAAATGCCATTGCCAGTCTGCCTTTACGACTTGATATGAAGCATTACTACAGACATCACTGCTTCGAATTCTTCATTTTCCCACAACACCTGTGATGCTTTACAAAAGAAGCACCACACCAGTCATATTGCTTGATGGCTTGGAAGAAATTATAGACAGTCTGGTCGGATTCCAACCCCCAATAAATGGCTGTTGCCTGAGAAAATTATGAAGAATTCAAATACACTCATCATGTATAGTAACAAAAAATGTAACAATTCAGATATATAGCTGCAAGTAAGATTGTTCCATAGGTGAAGCCAGCTACCCAGGCCCTCCTACAGACCACCTCAGATCGCTCTCTTCACTGATCTTGGAGGCTGTGTATACTAAGATGATGTATGGCTCAAATTCCCTAATAAACGTTACTGCCACGAGTACATGTAAGTACGTTGCTGCATATTAGCTAAGTATAAGACTAGAAATGGCCATTTTTGTGATGCTTTACAGTTTGTCTGGTTTTAATACTAAAGAAACAAGAAAAATTATGGTGGACTTGTCATTTGTAGACCTTGCTGCTTAACAAAATATTTAACACATAAATGACTGTAACAAATGTTGTTTGATACTTTCAATGTTATCTGGTATTTAACCTGGTGTAAAAAAGCTGCCCACTGTTATAAATGTCCCTATGCAAATAATCTCTAGCATTAAGATGCCTGCAGTCACCTCTGAATTTTGTTTTCAGGGTGAGCATTGCTACCTTTTCCGTCCAAGAGATCCGCAAGATGCGTTTGGTCGGAGTGTCGCAAGGCGTTGCTGAGCACACGGGATGCCTGGTCACCTTTCAGCACGCAGAGGATTTCCAGCAGCCTCTCTACCACACAGGGGGCCGCCCGGACTCCAGCTGTCTCATCAACGGTCAGACTCTGGAATAAAGGAAGGGAGGAATGATTGGATGAAAGAATGAAAGAAAGAATGAAAGAGAGAAAGAGAGAGAAAGAGAAAGAAAGAATGAAAAAGAAAAGAATGAAAGAAAATGAAGACATGTTGGAGTGAGTGAGTGAATGAGGAAGTGAGTGAATGAGATAGAGTCAGTGAGTGAGTTGAAAGTAACACAAGAGGCAAGTAAGTACAGTGGATTCGAACCAGGACCCACCAGCTCACAACCCCAACAAACTACATGTACATGCTATGCTAAAAGGTCCGGACCTGTTAGACTGGTCACCAGTTGGTGGTACTTGAATCCCACTGTTACACGCATGATCAGTTAAAGCCCCTTTTCCTTTTTAGATCCATCCTTGAATCTGTGAGTTTGATATTCCTCACTGCACATTTTGCCATGACACAGGGCCGGCGTGGGAACCAGTGAGACACAAAAGACAAGTACATGTAGCATATCCTGGCTTCCCAGATTCAAACCCGGACCCACCAGTTCATGAATCGCAATGATTGAACAATAGGAATCAATTAAAAAAGCAACAAATACAGTCATGTGACGGATGCCCCAAGTAAGATTATCTAGGGAACCACAAATTTTTTGCTCATTACCACTTTCCAAGCCCAAAGAGGAATGTCAAGAATGACATGACACTCACCCCCTTTTCCTGCAGGAATACCATTACAGGCTCCAAATCCATTTTTTCCACCAAACAATTCCAGAATTCCTGCAGAGCTGGATCCACCCTTTTGTCATGCGTGGTCACATTGGAAATGCCTGAAAAAGGAGTTCTTTAATTGTTGTGAGAGGGATATGAAAGATTAACTGAAAAGTTTTATCAAGGCTGGAAAACCATGCTATTAGGTTCTTTGTACAGAAGTTTGAGTTCTTCTACTTTCCTCTGTGGACTTGACTCCAGAACCAAGCCAGAACTTTGATAAAATTGACATGAAGCAAGAACTGGTGAAAAGGAGAAAAGTAGATTTGACATTTTAACAGGAAAATGTACTTACGTCCAACATTCATGTCTAGTAGACAATGCAATGGGTTCACATCATTGGACGACGATGAAATGTTGTCAGAATTTTGCGGCAAGTGCCAGTCGTAAACGAGGACACCAACAATGATGAAGATGCAACACGTAATCACTGTGACTATTATTGGGTTAACTATGGGACTGTCAAACCAATTGTCCTTTCTGGTCCCTGATAGCATTGTTGGTAGAGGTTGAACAACAGGGCCCTCTGTTCAGTATTTAAAAAAAAAGCGGGGGTTAGTTGTGACTGTATGCAGTTATGTATGTTGGTGCCCATTCAAAAAACACCAGATCATGAAATGTTTCTTCGTATGAATTCTGTTTTTACTTTTTTACTTGAATGTCAAAATACCAGACTGAGTAATCTAAGCCAGCTTCTTGAAACTGTCTTCTAGAGCAGATTGTAGATGGAGCTTATTACAACACACGGAATTTGAAAAAAAAATCAAAAGCAAAGGGCGAGGTCACATTCATCGTACGATCCCAAACTGGGGCCATAGTTGGGAAGTGTCTTGAAAAATTCCTCTACGTAAAAGACTGCCATGGAGCTTGTCAGCGTCGGCAGTCGGTTCCGTCACAACCTGCTTGAAAATTATATGGCATCTAAATCGCACAACAGCCTACGATGAATGTGACAGCGTCCTTTAAGTGCAGAAATGACAGCAAGGGCACAGCCCAGCCGTAAACTTACCTATGACCGTGACGTTGACACTAGATGACCCTCATTTCTGGCTTCACACCAATAGACCCCAGAGTCCTCCAGCCTTGCAGGAAAGATGATTAGAGTTCCACTTGTACTAGTTGTCGGGTCTGACGGCAACTTGTCTGAGTTATGGTACCAAGTGTAGGTAGGGCGAGGTACACCATCAGCTTGGCAGGTCAACTCTGCTCTGTCCCCTTCTGTGATGTTGGCTTTCTGTACACTGGCTACTGTATTTTCAGGTGCATCTGCAATGTAACAACATTTGTATACACATGGTTCTTAAGATACCCATCCAAAAAAACACAGATATGGGGTGTTTATTTGTTTAGCCTTTCATTCTATTACCAGTGAGAACATCATAGACTTTTTCCACTTAAAGCCATGTTGATTCCACTATATAGATGACACTCTCTCGGTACCCCAAAACTGATACAAGCTTTGCAAAATAATTCAAAGTTGCCTTTGTTATAAAACATGTGGTCAGGAGTTAAGGGCGAGCAAATCACTGAACACGCAGATAGAGTATGGTATTAAAGAACAATAAATGAATATATTAAGATCCTTCATTCTTGTTCTTTCACATCTTCTTTAACTTTGGAATTGACCAAATTGGCATTCTAACTGTAACATTATAGTATCACTTTTGCCATATTTTTCTTTGCAATTGTTCTCTTCGCCAAGAAGAGTATGTTTTTGTCGACTTGGGTCTGTATGTAGGTCAACAGCATATAACTCGAGAAATTGTGGATGGAACTTTGTGATTTTTGGTAGGTGTGTAGCGGTTGTCGAAAGGAATGCCAAGTTTGAAAACGGTTTACCTGGCGTTTTCCTACGGTCCTGCAGCGAGCTTGGTATGTTTTTTGCGGTTTGTTTTGGGCAGCATAAGTCAAAATCTAGCTGGGCGATTTTCACGAAACTTGGTAGGTGTGTAGCGTTTATGGAGAGGAAGGTCAAGTGCGAAAATGGTTTACCTGGCTCTTACCTACGGTGCTGTAGCGGGATTTGTATGTAAGTGCGTTTGTCTGTATGCAAGATAACTCGAGAACCCTTGAATGGATCCTGATTATATTTGTTAGGTGGATGGGGGTTAGGAAAACAAAGGTCAAGTTTGATAATGGGCACCCTAGTGTCTGCCTAAGGTACTGCAGCAAAACTTTTAATTTTGACACTTCGTGTTCTGGACATGCTGTGGTCATGATTTTTGAGTGGTAGACAGCCCTTGGAACAGAGAGTAAGTGCTGTGAGTTTGGACCCCCCCTAGCGGCTTTTTGGGAACTGCAGGCACCGATTTCCGTTCAAACTTTGGACGAGAATAACTCGAAAACGTGTAAACGGATCATCAGGATTTTCGGTATGTAGATAGAATGAGTGATGACTTATACAATGTAATACTAATTATGCAAATCAGTAGCTAATTTGCATAATTAATGAAGAAAGTTCATAAATCCATGCCAACAGCATATAACTCAAGAAGCTGTGTATGGATTTTCATGATACAGTCAAACCTGCCCAAGACGACCACCCGGGGGACCGGGAAAAAGCGGTCGATTTGAACAGGTGGTCGCTGAGAAGAGTATCGACTCAAAACATGCCCGATGCAAAGTATAAATGGTTTCCGTTGTGCTTAATGGCAAATAGCAAGCACACTGCACGCACGCAAAGAAGCGAGGTTTTTAATGTCAAATACAACACGCACACTGTAAACTGTAAATTTAACCTGAAAATCCGACGCAAACTGGCCGATTTCGGCACAAAATCACGCTAGTTATCATCAAAAATCGATGAAAACCTCAATTTTGAAAATGATGCGGTCGTTATGGGTCCCAATTTGGGCCGGTCGCGGTCGCGTTGGCCAGGTGGTCGTTGAGAAAAGGTCGCTTAATGCTTACGTCAATGGGAAAATAAATCGGGACCGAGAAAAAGCGGTCGAAATGGCCAGGTGGTCGCTGAGAAGAGGTGGTCGCTCGGGCAGGTTTGACTGTATTTGGTATTTAAGTAGCGGTTGCGGAAAGGAAGGTTGTGTTTGAAAATAGTTGTCGTAGCATTTTCTGTTAGGACGGTAGCGGGCCGAGTGTGTGCGTCCGTTTGTTTGTGGAATGCATAACTCGAGAAGCCTTGAAAAAATCCTGATAATATTTGGTAGGTGGGTAGGGGTCAGGAAAACGAAGATAAATTATGATAGTGGGCCCCTAGCGGCTTCATAAGGTACTGCAGCAAAACTTATTAACAGAAATAAACTGTGCTCTATATATCTCATTTTGACCTATATCTATGGACACAGCTGTTATACAGATGTTTTGCTGGAACAACCTTAGCTTGTGAGCTGGACGCCCTTACACTGGGGACAAAGTCTTTGACAAGCATGAAATTCTGATTGACCAGGGATGCTACCATGTCATCTGTCAGGTCACAGTCTGGTTTTTGGTAATATTTGTGTGTTTGTGAGGAACACAGTTCATGCAGTCATTTGCTATTTAGTAATACATGAATAAGACCTTAAAGTCTTTAATAAAGGCATGATTATTTGGCGAAGAGATGGGTTCGTTGAACTCTAGTTTTTTATGTTTTACATTGTACAGTGTGGTCGAAAATTTTATATTTACAAAGGAAATAACTTCCACGCATGGATATTACCCATACAATTCATTCAACATGGCCTTATGTAGAAAAGAACAGATTGTATTACATGTAAAATAGAATGAAAAATAAGGAAGGAGAGTGAACATCCTTATGGTCAATTTGAACGTTCATTGGAATGGCTTACAGATGAGAAGGAGGGTGAACATCTTGGAATCATGCGTTCGCAGGCATTTGATCATTTTTTTAATCATACAAGGGATACTAGGCAAAAATTTTGTATTATTTATATCTTATTCCTAATATCCATTGGTATTTTCCTGTTATTCAATAAGAATAATTCACCTACATTGGACGGTAATGTCGATAAATGCATTTTCACTTGGTTGCAGTCCATTGGACGCCTCACATCGGTACCGACCGCTGTCCGCTCGGCTCACACTGAGGATGATCACAGTACTACTAGAAGTACCACTAGTACCGTGGACTGGGTCCTCCTGTGCTGTTGTGCTGTTGAGAGCTGCGCCATCTTTGGTCCAGATGAACATAGATGGCGGGTTGCTACGAGTGGTGCAGCTAAGCTGAAGTTTTGTCCCTTCTTGGACTTCGTTTGCGGTCGCACTGGCAGACGTTCCTGTGGGAGGATCTGCAACAGGATCAGGTTTACATGAATGTATCTACATGTATTTGCCAATTAAAGGGAAAAATGTTGATATTTCTCAGCTCAAGAATAAACATTTTACAAAAGTTACAAAAGTATGTACACACTACATTTACTTAAACTAGCACCAAACAAACAGTTGACATGCAGTTCTTGTCCCTCTGGGATTTAGTGCGTCAGTAGACGAGAGGGTGGAGAAGGATTTGTACACCCCTCTTTCAACTTAAAAAGTCATGTGTAGGCCAGGCAAACAAGTCACCAAACACAGGATGGCAAGTGACTGTCTGCATACCAATGATTGTCTCCCAAGACAGATGGCAGCCAATGATGAATGATGATGATGAGTGGTTGTGTAAAGGAAGCTTAAGTTTAAAAACGGTTTACCTGGCATTTTCATACGACACTTCAGCAAGCTTTGTATTTTTTCATTAGTCTGTGGACAATATAACTCGTCGAAGCTGTGATGGATTTTCATGATATTTGGTTGGTGAGTAGCAGTTGTGAAAAGGAAGATCACATTACTGCAGCAGGCTCGGTCTGCCTTAACACCACAAACGACCCAGAAACACCACAAACGACCACAAATGACTCTAATATGCAGTGTATATGGGTCAAAGACCTTGTGTGGCACTCTGGAGACATTGTTTATACATTTATGAATTTAAAAAACGCAGCAAGTCCTACATATTCACCAGTTATTTCAAGTTATAAGTCCGCTGGTTTCAAGATCAAAGCAATTCTTGGCTGCCATGTTGGATCGCCTGTGCTAGGGGTCTGCATGGGGAAGTTCTCAATACCTTCCTCGGTTCCATAGAGGACATGGCGATAAAGCTAATAATGGAAGCTGTAGGTTCATAGATTATAGCATACTGCAATTCTATCATTGTCAACATATAAAACTTGTATACTAAGTGTTTTTCAGCCTCAAAAAGAAAAAAAACTATTCAAGATGGCGGCCATGACCAGACGCGCATCGTATGAGCTCCGCCTGTAAATAACTCTCAGAGCGGTTGCTTGTGTCGCAGAGTTTTCTATACAGTTTATTTCGACTTCTGTTCATAGTTCCTTTATACTTTAAACTTTTAAGACATCCAGCAGTGCTCTACCACCATGGTTCGAGAGAAAAACGCAGATTTCGAGTCGCCGGAGAAGACAAAGAGATATCGCACTAGATCGGGCAAGACCAAGCCGTGGAATACACCGGCGAAGGAAATCCAGGACTTTGAGCAGGTTACAGAAGATCACACAGACTCAAGCAAGACGAAGGTATGTAACCTCAAAATCCGTACAACCCCAGACCGCGTTTCGTTGTGGATTGATGCTAGCAGAGTTTACTTCGATCGTTCGCTCGCGGAAGACACAGGATACAAGTTCACTTGGAAGAAGGGTAACGTTAACCATCCCCAGCTTTCGGTTACTGATCCCGCTTGGTCAGGAGAGAACGCCAAAGTCGTCACCATTCACTACTACCATACGGGTACAATTCTAATCCATGGGAAAGGTACACCTTGGTTCGCTAAAGACGTCTTTCCGCAAATCAAGAAAGAAGTCGATAGTATTGCCGACGTCGCTTTGGGGCAAGATGGCGGACTTGAGAATGAAGGACTTGAAGGCGGGAAAGTTGAGACAAAAGACGACGACACTAGGACAATAGAGTCTACCTCTGAGTGTGGCGCACAAGATGGCGGACTTATGCATAAGGAACTTGAGGCTGACGTAGATAAAACAAAAGACGACGACGCTAAGACAATAGAGACTACCTCCGAGTGTGAAGCGTCCGCCATGACAGCGCCTGACAGTGACTTAGAACAGACAACAAACTTGGAGCCTGTAACTGTTGATTTGACCAAGGATCTGGCCGTAGAGAAAGACATCCTAGCAGAAAACACAACTCCAAAATCGCTCAGGTCTCCTTCCATCCGCAAAGTACTGGGAGGTCTTGAGAACATTTTCCTTACTCCATTCACAAAAGTACGGGAGTCTGCAGGTAAAAACAAGATGGGGAGTAACCCACAACTCTCAAACCCACGATCGCGCCAAGCTCTAAAGATGGACCTTCCAAAAGAGCCAGAAACAAGTGCAAAGCTCCCCAGTACTGACTACGAAAATATGTACATAACGCTGGTGGACGATATAAACGAGCTGAAGACCCTGGTTTTCAGCAACAAGGTAACTATGGACAAACAAGGAAAACTAATCGCTAGTCTACAAGCCAACCTGCAGAACAGGAAAGTCGTGATTGACAAGCAATCTCGACAAATTGAGAACCTTGGCTCTGAACTTCAACGTCAACGTGAAATCACAAAGAACCTGACTGACACACTAGCTTCTCAGAAAGCCGACCATGACGCTTTGCAAGCTCAAGTTCTCATCCTGACGAACCGTGCTCAAACATCCAACACTCCGACAAGACCAGTAGATAACAAAGCTCAGAAGGATGACTCCAGAATGACGAACAAAGCTCAACCATCCGACATCCCAACAAGACCAGTAGAAAACAAAGCTCAGAAGGATGAGTCCAGAATAAATCGTTTGTACTCTGAAATCGTTACTGGAGGCCGAGCACAAAACCCAATCACCGATGCAGCCCCGAACACCAAGTCATCGGCTCCCGCCCCCGCCCCCGCTCCCGCCCCCGCTCAAACTGACGGAAACACAACAGCGTCAACTCCAACCGAAAACGATCAAGGTGTAACGACACAAGTAAGAATCTTTGCGGATTCCCTGTGGAATGATGTCGATCCCGAGAAAATGTACAAACACAAAAGAGCAAGCATCTCCAAAACCACTACCCTACCAAGAGCCGCCGAAAGGATTATCGCGTCCCCAGATCCCAACACCGAGCTTGTCATCATCCATGTCGCATCTAATGATTTGGACAACACTAAAAACAGACCAGACAGCGTTGCCACCTGTGTAGAGCAAACACACAAAGTTATCGAGTCTACTAGAGAGTGTTTTCCTAACGCAAAGATTGGGATGTCGCAGGTCCTACCGCGAGGAACAAATATGAACTCCAAGCTCAATAGGAACATAGCTTCATACAATGACGCCATTGAAAGGTCCTGTCTGGCGGATAACGACCTCATATATATCCGACATAGACTCTTGTCAGAAGATCGATCGCTATACAAGCCTGACGGGATCCATATCAAACCCGACACAGGCGTCAGGCTTTTGGTAGCGGACGTCAAACGTACACTTCGGCACCAACGGGAAGCTCATGCTGTAAATCGGACAGACAGACAGGACAGAAACCCGACATCACAACACAGGAACCCAGGGAGAAACGGTGCATCAGTGTCGTACCGCACACAATCCGACCGACACCAGCCATTGGGACCCCGGCAGGAACCTCCAAGGAAGCCCGTGCAGCCTGACAGACGACCTTCGCCAGGGCCCCTGCGGATGCCTCAGAGGAACCCGCCACTGCTGTTTCCCTGGAACCAGGTACCCCCATCACCTCCACAGTGGAACCA
This sequence comes from Branchiostoma floridae, assembly GCF_000003815.2. Lineage (NCBI taxonomy): Eukaryota > Metazoa > Chordata > Leptocardii > Amphioxiformes > Branchiostomatidae > Branchiostoma > Branchiostoma floridae. The sequence continues at coordinate 4,397,914 of NC_049988.1, read as the reverse complement.
CAAGACTGGACCGTCGTTTGCTGAGACTGGGGACAAGCGTCAAACTGTGGAGACACTTATGAACATGTTGGCAGACTTCCTGAGACACTAAACTGAAGACATGTCGGTTCGCTAGAAGGATAACGACCAGTTTTATCCAAGTGACCACCCAGGTGACAAAATTACCTTATAATTACACATACAAATACTTCTGTACAATCTACCATGAAAGGGGAAACCCGCATGTAATGTAAGTTTTAAGTACATATTTACGTTAACTTGTATTGATTAACTCTGCGCACAAAGTAGCTAAGCTCTCATTGTTAGAATATTTGTTATTATCGTCCAATTTTCAAACTCAATATGTCAGCGCAAAAGGTAGCCCTGAAGTTTTGTTCATGGAATATTCAGGGTGGGCTTAAGCGGAAAAGCCAGGACGACGATTTTGTTAGCTGTTTAGAAGATTATGATTTCGTGTGTATGCAAGAAACTTGGCTTAAGCCCAAGGAAAACTTTAGATTAGATTCTTTTAGTAATTTTAGGAGCGATAGGAATGTAGTGAAAAGGAGCTCAGGCGGGGTAATGATAATGTTCCGAAACCATCTTGCAAAAGGCCTGACAAAACTTCCAACAAAACATCCTGATATCTTATGGTGTAGATTAGATAAAACCTTTTTTGGTCTAGAACGGGATCTGTTTGTAGGGTGCCTATACTTTTCCCCCGAAAATTCATCACCTATTTCTACAAGCAGTAACTTGCCCTTTGAAACGATACAAGATGATATTTCCAAATTCTCTAATCAAGGGAACATAATGTTATTAGGTGACCTTAACGCAAGAACAGCATCTCTACAGGAGACTACAATTCAAGATGACTGCCTAAATCACGATTTTATAGATTTCAAAGACGACCTACGGTATAGATCAAGCCGCGACAAAGGTGTAAACAAATACGGCAAGCACTTAATTGAGCTCTGTTCATCTGCTAATCTAACCTTTCTAAACGGTAGAGTCGCAGGAGACCTGTCCGGAAAGCTTACCTGCCATAAATATAACGGTTCTAGTTTAGTGGACTATTGTGTTGTTAGCTCGAAATTCTTTCCAAAAGTTAGATACTTCAAAGTTGAAGATCCCTCCGTATTCTCTGATCACTGTTTGATAACATGCTCAATCTCTACGAATTATTCACCCTATATAAAACAAACCAAACCTTTTTCGCATCCTTTACCGACTAAATATGTTTGGGACGACAATTCTAAAGACAAATTTACAGAGGCATTACAAGCTCCCTCAACTGTAAGAGATTTACAGAAATTCATGGATAAATCCTTCCCTACTGTAGAAGACGCCGTGAAAGAAATCGAAGACATTATCATACATGTTGCCGACAAGTCATTACGGAAGATTGTCCACAAAAAGAAAAAGAAAAGGAAAAACAAAAACAAACCATGGTTCAACCAGTCATGTGCTGCTCTCAAACGGAAAGTCAATCGTTTAGCTACAGAATTTTCTAAATGTCCCTGGAAACTTGATCTTCGCCATGCTTATTTTAACAACCTTAAAATTTACAAGAAAAAGATTAAAGCAGAAAGACAGCTCTTCAAAGAAAGGCAATGGAACAATCTTTATAAACTCAGTAAATCAGACCCACAAAAATTCTGGAGAGAAATGAAAATTCAAAACCAGGATGGAAATAATAAACAAGATGAAAATAATAACATAAGCCCTGAAGAGTGGAAAACTCACTTCAAAAATCTGAACGATCTTGTAAAAATTAATGAAGCCGACACAGATTTCCATCAACATATCGGTCAGAAAGAAACAGATCTGCTTCAGACAACGGGAAGTGATAACGAAGTTGACATAGGAAATAAGGAGCATACCAAAACTATTATCAATACCCTTGCAAATAAAACGGGAAATCCCTTGGACTATGACATCTTAGAAGACGAAATCATAGCCGGACTACATAAACTAAAGGGCCGTAAAGCATGTGGCACAGACTCCATCACTAATGAAATGCTAAAATGTGGCACAAACCAACTTGTCATGCCACTGAAGAAACTGTTCAATCTCGCCATCCAGTCCGGTACATTTCCCAATCAATGGAGTCAAAACATTCTCGTCCCCATACACAAAAGCGGCAATACATCCAACCCGTCAAACTATAGAGGGATCGCAATTTCTAGCTGCGTTGGGAAACTGTTCACTCTCATATTAAGTAACCGTCTGCAGCACTTTCTGGAAGATAACAATATATTGACTCCTTCTCAATCCGGATTTAGACAAAACTTCCGGACAAGTGACAACATCTTCGTGCTTAAAACTATCATCGATAAACAGTTGTCTGAACCTGGTGGAAAGTTATACGCATGCTTTGTTGATTTCAAGAAAGCATTCGACTCTGTTTGGAGAGATGGCTTGTACTACAAACTGTTATCATCAGGCATAGGGGGACAATTCTTCAAAATCATACAATCCATGTATTCCAACATAAAATACTGTGTTAAAACTCCTGGTGGCCTGTCAGACTACTTTAAATCAACGTGCGGCGTACGCCAAGGGTGTAATCTAAGCCCCCTTTTATTTAACCTTTTTATAAATGACATCCCTAGCGAGTTGTCTTCATCATTATGTGATCCTGTCACTCTCGATAATACTCCAATTAACAGTCTCCTATAGGCAGATGACCTAGTCCTCTTCTCAAAGTCAGAAAGTGGTCTCCAAGAGTGCCTAAAGAGACTAGACAGATTCTGCTCACTCTGGAAGCTAGCAATCAATAGAGACAAAACTAAAGTTATGATATTTTCAAAAACTGGACGAACAGGTTACAACAAAAACTCAAATTTCCAATCACAAGGACAGTCCTTAAACATCACAAACTTTTATACATATCTGGGGGTAGATATAACACCCTCCGGATCATTTCAGCGTGCAACAAAACAACTGAGAATAAAAGCCCTCCGGGCTTCTTTCAAACTCAGATCCCTCCTTCTGTCAAACTACAACCCATCCATTCCGCTAGCCCTTGATTTATTTAATAGTTTAGTCAAACCAATTTTGCTTTATTGTAGCGAGATACTGGGAACAACAGTTCAATCATGGGATCTCATCCTTAATGGAATAACGGAATGTCCAAATGAAAACATAAGACAAATATTATCCGACATTATATCTCCGATACTAGGATCGGATGTTAATATCTGTAAAGCTACTCGTGTCGGAAAAAAATCTGACCCACCATCTAACCGTCCGGTTTTAATTCGACTCAGCAAGTACAATGATAAGTTACAGATGATATATCATTCCAATACATTAGCTAAACAAAACATTACAGTATCTCAACCTCCAATTTCTTACGAGGTTTCCGACCTAGAATATGTTCTTCTAAACTTCTGCAAAATACTTCTCCGCGTCCCCAAAAGTTCAGTTCACGCTGCAGTAAGGGGAGAATTGGGCATGTTTCCGCTATACATAGATACACAGACTCAACTGGTTAAATATTGGATAAGATTGAACAGCCTTTCGAATGACAGAATCGTGAAAAAAGCATATAATGACGCTGTAAGACTAGAACAAGACTGGGTTATACATGTACGAGATACACTCTGTAGACACGGGTTCCAAAATATTTGGCTGAACCCCAACATAAGCGCCAACTACTTTGGAAACATGTTCAAGGAGCGCCTTAAAGACGAGTTTCTATCCAGCTGGCGACAAAAAATCAAAAGTTTCAGTAAACTCGAAACATATTCAAAAATAAAATCTGAATTTCATATTGAGAAATACTTGCTTTCGGTCCAAAACAAATCTTTCGTAGCCAATACAACAAAACTCAGAATTGCTGCACATCGGTTAGAAATTGAAAAGGGCCGACACAATAATGTCCCAGCGAGCCAGAGACTATGTCCAACATGCAAAGAAGGCGTAGAAGATGAATACCACTTCATGATAGAATGTCCAACTTACATAGAAGAAAGAGCTAAATTAATGCAGACGATAAAGAACAAATCATTACCTAAGACAAACAGAGAGTTATTTCATGTACTTATGTCATGTCCCGACACTGTTTCCGTTTACGTAGGCCAATACATATATACATCCATGCAGAAAAGGAACCTCATGATTTCAACTTAATTTTGTATACATTGTCATTGTAATGTATATACTAGATAATAAGATCCTCGCTATGTCTCCTCTCAGTCATATTGTTTGTATAAAATAGTCTGCCTGAATGTAGTATGTTTTCATGTTATTAGCAATAGAACATTGCATAACCTATTGTTACTTTGTTAGATTAATTCTACTACTAGCATATTGCTAGTTGTCTGTACAATATAACGTTAGCTAAGTTTGCCATACATTGTACCCGTTTTACAAATGTTGTGCAATAAACTTTGACTTGACTTGACTTGAATGTAAGCAAGCACGATCCAACATGGTGGCCAAGAATTGCTTTAATCTTGAAACCAGACTCGAAATAACTGGTGAATATGTAGGACTTGCTGCGTTTTTTAAATTGAATTTCATAAATGTGTAAACAATGTCTCCAGAGCGCCACACAAGATATTTGACCCATATACACTGCATATCAGAGTCGTTTGTGGTGTTCTGGGTTATTTGTGGTCGTTTGTGGTGTTAAGGCACACCCCACCAGGCTGTGTAAGTTTGTGTGTTTACGTACATAGTCAACATACTCAAGGTGATTGATATTTGGTGGATGGGTAGGGGTTGCAAAAAAGGAAAGTCAGGTTCAATAATCGACCTTCTAGCGGCAAGTTACAGTAATGCAGCAGAGCTTTTAAGTTGGGGGGGGGGGCAAATTTTCTACAAGTGCCATGTGTTTGTGACTAAGGTAATTTTAGTGGTCTCCGGGCAGGGAGTAGAAGTGGTGTAGGTTTGCAGGCCCCCTAGCAGCTTGGTTTGAACTACAGGGGCAGATTTTGTTGTAGATATTGAAAGAGACTGTGCCCCTGTAACAGGGGGCCCGGCGGCGCCGCCTCAGAATAACCACCACTCTGTCCCAAGGCCCAGTCTGAATGGGGTTAACATAATATATAGAAAAAAGTATTTGACTTTTGCAAAGAGATTGTACTTACATATAACGACAAGTGTAGCAAAGCTCTCTCTGACTGGGTTGGATCCAGTAATAAAAGAGATTGTAATTTTGTAGTTCCCATCATCTTCCTCTGTCACATTTAAAAGTGCAAAACCAGGGGCTAGGGTCACGTTTAGGGGGACACGTTCACTATATGCTGGGTGAATTCGCAACTCCTGGTTTTTCCAGTACAAGGTACCGATTAATGATCCAGTTGGTTCTTTTGTCCACTGAACAGAATAGACATCAGTATCGTTGAAAGACCACTGGAACCTCGCAGTGTTCCCTTTTAAAATGGTGACATTCCCCGGGACCTGGGTGAAGAAGTTGTCAGCGCCAGCTGAAACAAAGACGAAATTGTGAATAACAACGAAAGTTGAACATTGATTGTGTGCTTGCCTCAATTATGACATTATAATCCTTATGAGATTAAGACAATGCATCTGAATTTGCTCATTCTAATATATTATATTGAACGTAGCTGCCAATTAAAATTTTAGTAAAACTTTTCAAACACATAAATGCTTTTCTGTGAGCCTGACTACCCCAGTGTGCAACTTGCAAGTTTGCCAAGTGTTACGCAAGGTATTGACATTATAAGCCTCGCTAATAACATTGTTTGCATTGCCACAGAGCATATATTAAGTACTAACCAATTTAATGGTTAATATTTCATATTGTATTAAATAGTCCAGGAGGTCAATGTACCTCACCACCCAATATAAATAAACCCCACCCTTAACAGCAGAGGCAATACAGTGGGAATACCTCTGGGAGGCATGTATCCGACATACCTGCAGAGTTACGATACTCTTTTGTTGAACCCATTCATCATTAAGTCTTAGTACTGCTTTCACTTTCACCTAATTATAAGCCATTTCTGTTCAAACTACAATTAGGTCACTGTACCCAAATGGTGTTACTGCGAAAAATTGCTGTGGAATTAGACTTGTACAGCAACAGTAAGGCCACATGTAGCCTGCCATGGGTACCCAAATGAATTACATTTCATAGTAGGCAGGCCTGGTAGTAATCGGATGGTACCCATGCAAATTACCATGTCTTTGTGAGGTGCGACTTGTACACAGTTTCAACATTTTTTGTAATCTTGCTAATACGCTTTAACATTAAACCATTGAACATACAATCTAACAAGGAAGTTACAGAAGGGACAAAATGGCAGACCCCAAGCACAGTCGAAAACTTTTAAAACATCAACAAGCCTTATAATATCTGCTACGTTATTACTAGGTTGGTCATCCTGAGCGCTTTGGTTGGCCGGTAGGGTTGTCAAGATTGATACAAGTTATATCCAAAATGTTCGTTACATTGCCACATCTAAATTGCCATGTCCCAGTCACACTTGCTATATCATGATGTGTTTACTAGTATGACGGAATTCATAAATCCTTGCTTGAACGTGATGGTTCTGTCACTAGCAGATCTAGAGTCATGGCAATTGTTATGGACCAACTTAAGGAGGATAAAGCCTTCTGGTTTGACAAACATCATATGACAAGTCATTAACAATGGCGGACAGCATATTTTTACCTGCTATTTCCTGAGCAAGACACACTAAGACGATTAGCAAAAAGACTCTGGAAAAGCACAGTTGTCCCTGGAATTGACATGAACTTCCCCAAGGCTCCGTTTTCATGTTGTAGGCTATAGCGACTCCATTCCAGATGATACAGCTGTTGTAAGGAAGTTAAAGACCAAGGTAAGGCCTAATTGCTTAGGGTGGCAGTATACCTTCTGAGAAAGCCTAAAATGTTTACCTAGTGCTATTATTAACAATGACATCTATTTACCTTTGCTGCGCATGACCATAAGAGTAAACAATACGTAATGGAATAAAGTCCACATAGCACTGAACTTGTAATGACCTTTCACTTTCCCGATGAGATACCTATGTTGAGTCAGACATAAACTGACTTTAAGTGCTGAATATCATGTCAGCTCACAGAATACAATACATTCTACAATATATAATTCATTTCTATAACGACATGAAGGAAGAAATTTCCTGTTGTTCCCCCTTTTCCATGACACTGTGAAAAGTATATATTTTAGTATATTATTACACTGATACAAATCAGTGCCTGAGTCCAGTCCTCAGTGTGAGGCAGACAATATACTACTTGTAGATGCAACCAAAACTACATTGAATGACTAACCAATAACAATAACTAGTGGGAGAGAGAAAGAGACAGATGAAGAAAGAGACAGATAGAGGGCTGGGGAAGAGAGGGAGCAAGGAGAGAGGGGATGAGAGAGTCGGACAAAGAGAGCATGGAGGGGAAGCTAAGAGAGAGATGGAAGAAAATTAATGGGGAAGAGAGAAAGAAGGGATGAGGAAGGGGAGTGAAAGGGAAAAGGAAAGAGAGAGTGTGTGTGCGTGCATGTGTGTGCGTGTTTGTGTGTGTTAAAGTGTCTGTCCTAAGACTGGAGCACAGGGTTACAGCTATTTCAATCTAGCGTTACCTCTTGTAAGTTTGCCCAGTATCAATTGCATATAATGCTGCCAAATCAAAGAAAAGATCTACTAGTAGCGCCTGGCTTTATTTTTTGTGAAAGGTAGTGTGCTGTATGTTACTCATAACTTACAAAACCTCATCCCATCAACAAGACATCTTTTTAAGACCTATAATCATACCTAGACATATGGGCCATAAGAGTCGGATCAGAATCGTTTGAAACATCTTTTACTCATTTTTAGACACCTGTATATCGACAATCGTTATGACACATTCTTTTCTTCTGTGGTAGTTTTATTAAAAGCTTTTTTTCACAGGTGAACATTTTTGGCATGCTAGCACTTCACACATTTTTGCCCTTTTGTCTCAGGGACTTTGTTGTAGCCTGTTGTAGCCACATAATAACAATTTCTCATTAACTGTGGATTAGGTAACAATTTGCATAATTGACGTCTATCGATGTTTCTCCCTTTTCTAGTTACATGTCATGTTTTAGTGTCCTAGTAGTAATGAAATACTGTGGCTTAATTATCTGTGCTCATTAATTATGCAAATTAGCCCCCGGTTTGCATTAATAGCCCTTATTCATGGAAGGCATCTCCGAAGTTTTTGACATATAAAAAATCACGATGATCCATCATCAACCCCTTCCCGAGTAATTCCCTTCCAAAAGGATGGTGCAGGCGCAGGTGTTATTTTTTACAGTTAGAATTTCGGGAATTTTTACCAATCGGATATATCCTAATATTTCTCTCTTTTTGAGTTACATATGGCATTTTTTTTAGCATTCTGACATGAAATGCAGGGTATTTATGAACTGTTCTCATCAATTTTGCAAATTAGCCCAATTTGTATGGTTAGCATTTATTCATACAAATCATCTACATTCCAAATATCATGAGGATTAAAACAACAGAAGGGGCGAGTAGAACAGAAAGAAACAATATATACATATATCCTGACAGACCCGGGAATCGCAACACTAGCAGCGTAACCGATCGACCCAAAAGCCTGACAGGCGTTTGGCATGGTCAGTTAGTGCCACTTGAACCCCCCACTGTTACACTACTCCCCCTTTTGTTTTCAAGATTAGTCCTCGAATCTTTGAGTTCGAGATCCCTGTGGGCAGGCACATCTCCGACCTGTTATCCACCAGGGCCACGTCGGGCGCCAATGAAAGAACACGAGGGGCAAGTAGAACAGAAAGAAACAATATATACAAATATCCTGACAGGCGTTTGGCATGGTCAGTTAGTGCTGTTTGAACCCCCACTGTTACAGGATCCATCTGAACCCATTCCCGAGTTATTCCCCTCTATTAAAAGGGATGATGCACCTACGCAGGCATGGAAAAATTCCTGACATGCCTGTAGAAAAATTCCTGACATGACAGCACTAGCAGCGTAGCCGATCGACCCAAAAGCCTGACAGGTGTTTGGCATGGTCAGTTAGCGCTGCTTGAACCCCCACTGTTACAGGATCCATCTGAACCCATTCCCGAGTTATTCCCCTCTATTAAAAGGGATGATGCTACGCAGGCATGGAAAAATTCCTCACATGCTTGTAGAAAAATTCCTGACATGCCGGAATTTTGGAAATTCTTGTCAAACGGACGCTCACTATACTATTAGACTAGCCTCTGAGGCGTCGCCAATAAAAACGTGGTTCATGTTATATATGAAGGAGATTCGTAGAATTAGAAGTCCTTCTGGTATAATTTTGGCATCCTCGCTTCGCACAAATAAACCTAACATGACTGACTGAAGAGACAAGGAGTTCAATATCAATAAGCCTTCTCACATTAGTCAGGACGCATG